>NC_084744.1:30362791-30485291 GCF_033978785.1 Entelurus aequoreus | reverse complement strand
TCGTGTAAGTGGGATCAGCAGAAGTGTCATCCAGGAAGCGCGATAGTCCGAAGTCTGAGACCTTGCACACCAAGTTACTGTTGACCAGGATATTGCGAGCGGCGAGGTCTCTGTGGACATAGTTCATGTCCGACAGGTACTTCATTCCTGCTGCGATGCCGCGCAGCATCCCGACCAGTTGTGTCATCGTGAATCGGCCGTCGTTCAGCTGAGGGATGAAGAAGAGGTTCATTATTGGAGAGAAAAATTGGGAACTAATGATTCTTTGAAGGCCGATCTGTCACTGAGGCCACTTTATTATGATGCTGAACTGGGACTGTTGATACTTGCACTTGACCTTTTAAAGCATTTTATGCATGGGTAAATAATTCAACTCTTTACTGTCATACTAAATATAGTGAACCCTACAATAACCGATAAATACACGGGCTTTGTGTGGCCCATTTTAATATTTAATATCGCTTATGTATTTTTATTATTATTATTATTAGACACCTGAACCATACCCTAAACCAAATCACAATTTTGCATGTCTTCTATCACCTTATTGTCATGACGGGGGGGGGGTCGCAGCTTGCAGATTTGTTCTCCCGGGATGCAATCGGACTTTTTGGCTTGAAGGTAGGAACATTTTTAATTGTTCGCTATCAATAGGTACAAAACAAAAGGGCGTAGAACTTAGCGTATGATACAAAAACTAACACATAGGCAGAAACTATGGACATGAAACAAAACTTACTTGGCGGAGCATGAATCTATGGCATGAACGGAGCAAATACAGAGTAATGTCGCCAGGACGACTAACTGGCAAAACAGGCTTAAATAATAGTCTCTGATTAAAGCAGGTGCGTGAGTCAAACACATGAGACAGGTGAAACTAATCGGTCGTCATGGAAACTAAAACAAACAAGGGAGCGCAAACAGGAATGGAGTCTTAAACCGAAAATAACAAAAATACATGATCCAGACCACAGATCATGACACTTATTCTGTTTGGTGCTGTGTGAGAACCAATGTTCCCTCTAATTTTTAATGTGTGTGAGCAAACGCACAAACTCCCTGAGCATTCAGTGGAGCACATGTGAGCAACATCAGACGTGCACACTGTGGCCACACCAGCGTCACACCTGTCCCAAACCTGACATCATAACAATTTAAATGTTTTATTAAAATAATTTTCTGATATAAGTGATTTTGCCCTCTTACAGTGACAATAACAAAATTAAAGCTGCAAGCAGCGATGGACGGGACCGACTTTTAACGGCACATAAAATCCAAACCGGAGCAGTACTTAAAACTCTTTGGTCAACTTTTAATCAGAAGGGTTCAATCTCTCTCCTGTGCTACTTTGAAGCCGACACGACAAACGCACTCAGAGGAGATCATTTTTGAAAAAAGGTGATCGGTTTTTACAAAACTTTTGTTTTGAAGGGGTAATTGCAAACTTCCTGTTGATTTTTGCTGGGGGTTGTCAATATATGAAATCTAGGTCTAAGTGAGACCTACATACAGGTTTTTGTTTCATGTCTCTACGACATTCCTACTGGGAGTTACAGGCAGTTTTGTCAGTGTTTTCTTCCTAGGAGCAGTTGTGTCTGTGTTTTCTTCCTACGGGGCGTTAGAGCGCAATTTTGAGTTTTGGGGTCGGTTTTTTTATTAGATCGCAATTTTTGCCAGTCCTGATGTGTGTGTCCAGTTTGGTGAGTTTTGAAGCATGTTAAGGGGGTCAAATTACAGCTCAAAGAGGCAAAAGTGACTGTTTTTACTAAACTTTTGTTTTGAAGGGGGAATTGCCAACTTCCTGTTGATTTTTGCTGAAGGATGTCAATGTATGAAATCTAGGTCTAAGTCAGACCTACATATAGGTTTTTGTTTCGTGTCTCTACGACATTCCTACCGGAAGTTACAAGCAGTTTTGTCTGTGTTTTCTTCCTAGGGGGCGCTAAAGCGCAATTTTGAGATTTGGGGTTTGGTTTTTTGATTAAATCGCAATTTTCGCCAGTCCTGATGTGTGTGTCAAATTTGGTGAGTTTTGAAGCATGTTAAGGGGGTCAAATTACAGCTCAGAGGCGGCGGTATAATAATAAAGAAAGAAAGAATAAAACCTTACAATTACAATAGGGTCCTCTGTCCCAAAGGGACATTCGGTACCTAATAAAGAATAGTGAACAACAGGCTGAATAAGTGTACGTTATATGAGGCATAAATAACCAACTGGTATGTTAACGTAACATATTATGGTAAGAGTCATTCAAATAACTATAACATATAGAACATGCTATACGTTTACCAAACAATCTGTCACTCCTAATCGCTAAATCCCATGAAATCTTATACGTCTAGTCTCTTACGTGAATGAGCTAAATAATATTATTTGATATTTTACGGTAATGTGTTAATAATTTCACACATAAGTCGCTCCTGAGTAGTCGGAAAAATACGGTATTTGTGTTTGTATCCAAACCAAACAAACGGTTTAGTAATTGATGGACTCAATTAAATTAGGATTTTTTTTAACTAACTTACTGGACACACAAATTTCGATCTAATAAAAAAAAACAACCCCAAAACTCAAAATTGTGCTCTAGCGCCCCCTAGGAATAAAACACAGGCAAAACTGCTCCTAGGAAGAAAACTGACAAAACTGCCAGTAACTTCCAGTAGGAATGTCGTAGAGACATGAAACAAAAACCTCTATGTAGGTCTCACTTAGACCTACATGTCCTTCCCTGACAACCCCCAGCAAAAATCCACAGGAAGTTTGCAATTCCCCCTTCAAAATCTGCGACTTATACTCAAGAGCGACTTACGTGTGACATTATTAACACATTACCTTAAAATATCAAATAATATTATTTAGCTCATTCACGTAAGAGACTAGACGTATAAGATTTCATGGGATTTAGCGATTAGGAGTGACAGATTGTTTGGTAAACGTATAGCATGTTCTATACGTTATAGTTATTTGAATGACTCTTACCATAATATGTTACGTTAACATACCAGGCACGTTCTCAGTTGGTTATTTATGCCTCATATAACGTACACTTATTCAGCCTGTTGTTCACTATTCTTTATTAGGGACCGAATGTCCCTTTGGGACAGAGGACCCTATTGTAATTGTAAGGTTTTATTCTTTCTTTCTTTATCATTATACTGCTGCCTCTGAGCTGTAATTTGACCCCCTTAACATGCCTCAAAACTCACCAAATTTGACACACACATTAGGACTGGTTAAAATTGAGATTTAATCAAAAAACCAAACCCCAAAACCCAAAATTGCGCTCTAGCGACCCCTAGGAAGAAAACACAGACAAAACTGCCTGTAACTTCCAGTGGGAATGTCATAGAGACATGAAACAAAAACCTCTATGTAGGTCTCACTTAGACCTAGATTTCATACACTGACATCCTTTAGCAAAAATCAACAGGAAGTTTGCAATTCCCCCTTCAAAACAAAAGTTTTGTAAAAACAGTCATCTTTGCCTCTTTGAACTGTAATTTGACCCCCTTAAAATGCTTCAAAACTCACCAAACTGGACACACACATCAGGACTGGCAACAATTGAGATCTAATAAAAAAAAAACACCCTAAAACTCAAAGTTGCGCTCTAGCGCCCCCTAGGAATAAAACACAGACAAAACTGCTCCTAGGAAGAAAACACTGACAAAACTGCCTGTAACTTCCAGTAGGAATGTCGTAGAGACATGAAACAAAAACCTCTATGTAGGTCTCACTTAGACCTAGATTTCATACACTGATATCCTTCAGCAAAAATCAACAGGAAGTTTGCAATTCCCCCTTCAAAACAAAATTTTGTAAAAACAGTCATCTTTGCCTCTTTGAGCTGTAATTTGAGCCCCTTAACATGCTTCAAAACTCACTAAACTGGACACACACATCAGGACTGGCAAAAATTGAGATCTAATAAAAAAACCAAACCCCAAAACTCAAAATTGCGCTCTAGTGCCCCCTAGGAATAAAACACTGACAAAACTGCTCCTAGGAAGAAAACACTGACAAAACTGCCTGTAACTTCCAGTAGGAATGCCATAGAGACATGAAACAAAAACCTCTATGTAGGTCTCACTTTGACCTAGATTTCCTTCCCTGACAACCCCCAGCAAAAATCAACAGGAAGTTTGCAATCCCCCCTTCAAAACAAAATATTTGTAAAAACCGGTCACCTTTTTTCAAACATTATCTATTAGCATTTCTGTTTAAAATGCACAACTTTCCAAACGAGCCTCCAGAACTACAGAGTCCTTTTGAGTCACACTCTTGTGACCGGGAGAGGACACGCACGTTGTTTTTTCATGGCTGGACAGCTGACTCAGCACACTGGCCGCCGGAAGGAGCATGCAGTTTACATCATTTGCCGTGTATATGAAACCCCTTTTTCCATCTCCATAAAACTAGGGCATGTTTTAACAATCGTATTAATGTCTATTTTTATGAATGTTGATGCATTTAGGAATATAGAAACATGCGGCATTTTGTGCCGACCCTAATACAAATTTATTGAGCCTTTTTACCAGTCATTTTTAATGAGTAATGACCACACACACATTTAAAGGTGAATTTGATGCTGTGTTTACACGCCGTTTAATGCGCTGCGGGTGATTAATTATACAGCCTTGCAATTGATGGCGGTGCATTTGGCTGTAATAAATGTTTGCTGGCCCCCTCAGCTATAGCGCAAAGCAGGAATAGTAAAATCACACGTCTGCCGCAGCAAATATGGATCACCTCATTACACGTTAGGGGCCAGATCTACTAAAGGTTTATGTGTATTAAAACACGTGCAAAGCTGATCTACTATGCCTGTGCACAGAGGATTGTGTCTTTTAAATGAGCAATATAGCGTGTCTGTGTTCATGAATATGCATAATATAAACTGATCATCAGAACACTCACGATAACGGGAGGAGAAAATGCAAATGCACTATTTACAGAGGTGGGTAGAGTAGCCAGAAATTGTACTAAAGTAAGAGTACTGTTACTTTAGAGCAGGGGTCACCAACCTTTTTGAAACCAAGAGCTACTTCTTGGGTACTGATTAATGCGAAGGGCTACCAGTTTGATACACACTTAAATAAATTGCTAGGAATAGCCAATTTGCTCAATTTACCTTTAACTCTATGTTATTATTAATAATTAATGATATTTACACTTAATTGAACGGTTTAAAAGAGGAGAAAACACGAAAAAAAATGACAATTAAATTTTGAAACATAGTTTATCTTCAATTTCGACTCTTTAAAATTCAAAATTCAACCGAAAAAAAGAAGAGAAAAACTAGCTAATTCGAATCTTTTTGAAAAAATTAAAAAAATACTTTATGGAACATCATTAGTAATTTTTCCTGATTAAGATTAATTTTAAAATTTTGATGACATGTTTTAAATAGGTTAACATCCAATCTGCACTTTGTTAGAATATATAACAAATTGGACCAAGCTATATTTCTAACAAATCATTATTTCTTCTAGATTTTCCAGAACAAAAAATTTAAAATAAATTCAAAATACTTTGAAATAAGATTTAAATTTGATTCTACAGATTTTCTAGATTTGCCAGAATATTTTTTTTGAATTTTAATCATAATAAGTTTGAAGAAATATTTCACAAATATTCTTTGTCGAAAAAACAGAAGCTAAAATGAAGAATTACATTAAAATGTAATTATTATTCTTTACAATAAAAGAAATAAATTTACTTGAACATTGATTTAAATTGTCAGGAAAGAAGAGGAAGGAATTTAAAAGGTAAAAAGGTATATGTGTTTAAAAATCCTAAAATAATTTTTAAGGTTGTATTTTTCTCTAAAATTGTCTTTCTGAAAGTTATAAGAAGCAAAGTAAAACAATTAATGAATTTATTTAAACAAGTGAAGACCAAGTCTTTAAAATATTTTCTTGGATTTTCAAATTCTATTTGAGTTTTGTCCCTCATAGAATTAAAAATGTCGAGCAAAGCGAGACCAGCTTGCTAGTAAAAATAGAGGCAGCTCACTGGTAAGTGCTGCTATTTGAGCTATTTTTAGAACAGGCCAGCGGGCGACTCATCTGGTCCTTACGGGCTACCTGGTGCCCGCGGGCACCGCGTTGGTGACCCCTGCTTTAGAGGTTTATTACTCAAGTAAAAGTGAGGAATAGTCACCCAAATATTTACTTGAGTAAAAGTAAAAAGTATGTTGTGAAAAAACTACTCAAGTACTGAGTAACTGATGAGTAACCTGTTCGTTTAATGATGACGGCAACAAATAATGCACAAAAACATAAAAATAGCGATGAGCAAATTCAGAGCCAGGAATATCTCTTAAGCAACTAAAAAAATAATATATATTAAATAATAATACATTAACATAAGAAAAATTAAGGCAAATTGAGCCACAATAACTTAACAGCACCATAGGCTCAGTAGGCAGAGATTACAAAGGAAAATAACAAGTTAGCCTTTACGCAAACCATAAACTGATAGGTGTGGGCTGCACCTGGGAACACACTGTACACTTCTGATTGGTGTTTGTATGCATGCGTGAGTGTGTGTGTGTGTGTGTGTCTATGAGCCTGCAGTGCGTTAATAAATGTCCCCACACGATGTACATTTGACAGTGATTCATAGCAGGGAAGCTAGCATCAGCCTACGGTGACAGCCAAAATATCTACTAACGTTACTTACCGCGATGCGCTTCCTCAAATTTGACGTTGAGTTCATGTAAGCTTAAGCTTGTTGTTTTGCCGCTGAAACGTCATGTGCAGTTAATCATGTGACCGCCTGGCTCTGTTTGATTGGTGAAACGGCGTCAAACGTCACCAGCGACTGCGTTTGATCGGTGAAACGCAGGCATGCGATAGATCCTACTTTGAAGGTCTGTCTGACAAACTAAAACAAACAAAGCGTGCATTAACAGATGGATAAAAATCAGTAGCGAGTAGCGAGCTGAATGTAGATAAATGGAGCGCAGTAAAAGTAGCGTTTCTTCTCGATAAATATACTCAAGTAAAAGTAAAAGTATGTTGCATTAAAACTACTCTTAGAAGTACAATTTATCCCAAAAGTTACTCAAGTAATGGAGTAAATGTAGCGTGTTACTACCTACCTCTGACTATTTATCACACGCAGTGTGATTTATCAAGACTAAGGCCCTGTCTACATTAACCTCTAAAGGCCTTAGTGGCCACATGCGTGGACAGCACCTTTTAGCTCTTATTTCCAAAATGGTGTACACTACTGAATTAGGGTCTTATGCCGACATATGGACACTTATACTGCCATCTGGAGATGATATGAGTAGAAAAAACTGTATTTAGTTAAGATAATAATGAGTCATATATTGGAATATGGAATCCATTATTAGGGTCCGCACAGGACCATTGTCAAAGGAATCCCAAAGGGAGTCCTTTTGCAATGGGACGAAAGGACACTATTGAAATTGTAAGGTTTTATTATTATTCTTTATTATTATTATTCCGCAGCTTTGCGCACTACTTTGCCCCCCTTAACATGCTTCAAAACTCAGCAAATTTGACACACAAATAGAAAAACGTGACCCAAAAACTTTAGTAAAAAAACCTAACCCTAAAAATCAAAATTGCGCTCTAGCGCAAGAAAACTGCCTGTAACTCCCAGTACGAATGTCGTAGAGACATGAAACAAAAACCTCTATGTAGGTCTCACTTAGACCTACTTTTTATTAATTAATTTCTTCGGGCAAAAATCAACAGGAAGTTGGCAATTTCCCCTTCAAGACAAAAAACACTCATTTTTGCATCTTTGAGCTGTAATTTGACCCCCTTAAAATACTTCAAAACTCACCTAACTTTTCACACACATCAGGACTGGTGGAAATTGCGATCTAAAAAAAAAAACGAACCCCAAAACTGCTCCTCAGAGGAAAACTCAGACAACACTGCTTGTCTTAGAGACATGAAACAAATACCTCTATGTAGGTCTCACCTAGACCTACATTTCATAGATTGACATCCTTCAGCAAAAATCAACAGGAAGTTTGCAATCCCTCCTTCAAAACAAAATTTTTGTTAAAACCGGTCACCAAACATCAAACATTATCTCCTCTGAGCGCGTTTGTCGTTTCGGCTTCAAACTACTACAGGAGAGAGACTGAACCCTTCTGATTAAAAGTTGACGACGGCGTTTTGGAAGGTGCTACCGTTTTGATTTTACGAGCCTTCAAAGACCCGCTGCGCTGATGCTGCTCCGCTGCCGCAGCACCTAGGAAAAAAACACAGACAACACTTCCTCTAACTCCCAGTACGAATATCCTACAGACATAAAACAAAAACTTCTATGTAGGTCTGACTTAAAGCTAGATTTCCTACACTGACATCCTTCAGCAAAAATCAACAGGAAGTTGGCAATCACCCCTTCAAAACAAAAGTTTCATAAAAACACTCATTTTTGCCTCTTTGAGCTGTAATTTGACCGCCTTAAAATACTTCAAAACTCACCAAACTTTTTACACACATCAGGACTGGTGGAAATTGTGATGTAATTAGGACTAGCACCTGCCAAAATGCGGACCCGACCAACGCTGCTTGCAGCTTTAATTTAAAATGTGTTTCAACTATTAAATGAACCTAAAATATTACTTATTTTATCTGTTGTCAAGCTTATGAGATGCGATGCAAGTGTAAGCCACTGTGACACTGTTGTTCATTTTTTGAATGTTTTTATTTTATTTTTTATAAATGGCTGTGATAATAATGTAAATGAGGGATTTCTAATCACTGCTATGTTGGAATTCTTATCGTGTGAATGCTGAAAGGCATTCACACATATGGTTTTCTACACCAAAATGCATCTATTTATTATTCAACGTGTTCTCCAGATTTTTGGGGTGTTCCACCTTCCACATTTTTCATCCGATTTAAACCGTTCCAACTTCAAACTATTCAGCCTATTCGGGAATCGCGGGCTTTCCCTCGACAAATTCCAAATATTCCCTGGTTTCCCAGAATTCCAGGTTTTCCGGGACGGACAAGCGGTAGAAAATGGATGGATGGATGTATTTTTCCCATTCAAATTAATTGGCCATTTTTCAAACTTTCACCATTTCCACATTTTTCAACCTATTCAAACCATTCCACCTTCAACACATTCCACCATTCAGGAAATCCAAACTATAATTTTTCCAAGTTGAAAAAAATTCCAGGATTTTCCAAAGCCCTATTTCTACCCTTTTTTCTGGCTACTACTCCTTCCACATTTTTCAACGCATTTCAATTGTTCCACCATCAAAACATTTCTCTTAATCGGGACAAAAAACAACGTTGTTTTTTTAACTGGAAAAATTCCCGGTTTTCCCGAAATTCCCGAAATTCCGTAATACCATTTCTCAATTCGACATGTTACTACTTCAACATTTCTTGACCGATTTTAAAAATGTCAACACCAACCATTTCAACTCATTCAGACCAGTCAAGTTTTTTTTTACCATTTTCAAAAAACTTCCCGCTTTTCCCTAAATTCCAAATTTTTCTGAAATTCCCATTGAAATCAATGGGACATTCTTCAAAGTTGCACAATTCTCACATTTTTCATCTGATTTAAACCGTTCCAACTTCAAAATATTCAGCCTGTTCAGGAATTGTGTGCTCTACTTCAACAATTCTAAAAAAAATTCCCGTATTTCTCATAATTCCTTTTTGTTTTTTGCATTTTCTCCATTCAAAATGAATTGGCCATTTTTCAAACTTCCACAATCCCCACATTCTTCAACTGATTCAAACCATTCCACCTTCAACACATTCAACTCATCCTGGCCATTCAAACTACCATTTTTCCAAATTCAACACATTTCCAGGAATTCCTGTTTTTTGGTAACCTATTTCCACCCTTCTTAAGTTCGACTACTCCTTTCATATTTTTCTACCCATTTCTACCGTTCCACACTCCTCATATTCAGGACAAAAACAAAGTTGGTTAAGGAACTAGAAAAATAGAAATTCTAGGAATTTCTCAATTAAAAACTGTTACTAATTCAACATTTCTTGACCGATTTAAACAATTCCAACACCGACCAATTCAGCTCATTCAGGACATTCATGCTACTAATCATTTTGAAAAAAATCCCGCTTTTGCCAAAATTCCCACATTTCCAGGAAGTTACCATTGAAATGAATGGGACATTTTTCCAAGTTGCACAATTCCCACATTTTTCAACCTATTCAAACCATTCCAACATCAACCACTTCCCCAAAGTGGGCCGGCTCAGGGTGGAGGACAGAGTAAAACAACTTGCACTGAGCCTGGTCTATAAAATCCGCTACACCTCCCTGATACCGAAGTACATGTCAAACTACTTCCTTAACCGCCAAAACCACAACACCAGGGGGAGCTCCACTAACCACGTTAAACCCAGATTCCGATCTAACAAAGGTCTTAACTCATTCTCCTTCTATGCCACATCAATATGGAATGCACTCCCAACAGGTGTAAAAGAAAGGGCATCTCTATCCTCCTTCAAAACCGCACTAAAAGAACACTTGCAGGCAACTTCAACCCCAAACTAACACCCCCCCCTTCCACATCCCACCTCCCCGGATTGTAAATAATCAAATGTAAATAATCAAATGTAGATACTGGTTATTATGCTTTCTGATACCTCTCTCTCTGTCCCCTACTTGCTGTACATATCCTACCAAGTCAGTCCTACACTGTTCCAATGTCCATTTCTCTGATGATGCAATTGTTGATGACTGAAGTGTTGATACCAACCAAACCTAACCCCCCCCACATCCCACACCCCGGATTGTAAATAATGTAAATAATTTGTTGTATATACTCTGATGATTATCTTGTGTGATGACTGTATTATGATGATAGTATATATCTGTATCATGAAACAGGGTTTGGTTTTGGAATTGGAATTGTATTATTATGGTATTATTGTGTATTATACGAGGTATCGGACACTTCGGTCTACTTAGCCGCATCCTCGCTCATCCATGCGAACTGGACACTGGCCGAGAGTTGGTAGGAGGGCGAGGGTGGAGTCGGCTCTCTTGGTTGCTTTGTTGGGTCCGCTCCTGTCTCTCTGGCCATGCTCCCCCCAACCCCAGCAGACGATGGCGTGGAACACCACAGAGGCCACCACAGTGTATATGTTTTGTTTTTGTTTTTTTGTTGTTGTTTTACTTTTGCGGCTGGTTTCATCAGCTCTGCTTTTTTAATGTCTTTGTCCTTTGTGTTCTTTGATATTTCTGTCTTACACACATGTTTATGCGTGCTATGGTTATGAGTTTTTTTTCCCTTGGCCTCAGTCTGGACCCCCTCTCCAGGGGCCCAGGCTTAGACTGATTTTTTTTTTCCACCCCAGTGTCTACCTGTTTCTCACCTTTTTTGTAAGGGGCGGCGGAAGTTGGCAGACCCGTCAGCGATCCTGTTCTGTCTCCCTGTAATGTTTGTCTGCTCTGGAATGGGATTGTGCTGAAAATCTTAATTTCCCCGAATGGATTATTAAAGTATTGCTGATTCTGATTCTGATTATTTTGTTGGAATGATTAATTTTTAAAAATAAATTAAAAAAAACATGTAGAAAATAAGTCATAACATTCAAGATTCAAGATGATTTATTGTCAACTCTTAACATGCACAAGACACATAAGAACTGAAAAGTAAATTTTTGGCACAGTCCCACTAAGAGCAGACATACGTTACAGGGAGACAAGACGAGACCGCCAACGGAGCAGCAATTTTTTCTGCCCCCCTCCGACCTCCCTCCACCCACCCCAAAAAACGGTTCCAGACCTCGGGGAGCGGTCTGGAACCGAGCGGTCTGGAACCGCTCCCCTAGCACCCCCCTCCTTGAGGGGGGTGCTAGGGCTGGGAACTCTTCAGGTGGGGTGGCTCAGCATCGTCACGCCAAGCCACAGCCTCTAGCACGACCGCCACCACCAGTTCTTCGGCCTGCCAAGCCACAGCCTCCAGCACAGCCGCCACCACCAGTCTTTCGGCCAGCTAAGCCGCAACCTCCGGTCCGGGCACCACCACCAGTCTTTCGACCTGCTAAGCCGCAACCTCTGGTTCGGCCACCACCACCGGTCTTTCGGCCTGCCAAGCCGCAACCCCCAGCTAGGCCACCTCCACCTGCACCACGGCTAGCTGCTCCAAGGCTAACACCTGTCGCTACTCCAAAGCTATCACCATGACCTGCACCACTGCTAGCACCAGCGCCAAGGCTAGCACCTACGCCACGGCTAGTTGCACGCCCTGCTCCAAGGCTAGCACCAGCGCCAAGGCTAGCACCTATGCCACGGCTAGCTCTACGCCCTGCTCCAAGGCTAGCACCAGCAGCACCACGCCAAGTTCCACGACAGGTCCCAGTTCCTGCACCACGCCAAGTTCCAGTCGCAGCTCCACGCCAGGTGCCACCAGTCGCAGTTCCACGCCAAGTGCCACCAGTCGCAGCTCCATGACGCCAAGTGCCACCAGTCGCAGCTCCACGATGCCAAGTGCCACCAGTCGCAGCTCCACGATGCCAATTGCCGCTAGTCGCAGCTCCACGACGCCAAGTGCCGCCAGTCACAGCTCCACGACGCCAAGTGCCGCCAGTCGCAGATCCACGACGCCACGACCCAAGCCAAGACCAAGATCCATGCCAAGACCAAGACCCAAGCCAAGACCCGCCACAGCAAGCTTTGCCGCCCGACGCGCCACGCCAAGTTTCGCCGCCCGATACTCCACGCCACGCTTTGCCGGCCAACGCTCCACGCCAAGCTTCGCCGCCCGACGCGCCACGCCAAGCTTCGCCGCCTGCTTCGTCTGCTGCACCCGCACCTGTTTCATCTGCTGCTTCCACGCCTGCCACGATGACGACGCGCCTGCCTCCTCGTCGGCCACGGATGTGGCCACTACCTGGTCGTCCGCCACGCCAAGTGCGCCCACCTCCTCGTCGGCCACGGATGTGGCCGTTCCCGGGTCGTCCGCCTCGCCTGCTGCAGCGGCGTTCCACTCGCCGCCGCCACATGACTATGCCTCGGTGGATTCGGGGCCACTTGGTCTGGCAACCCAGCGCCATGTCCCCCTCCCGCCCTCTCGCCCTCCCATAACTCTTGATCTTGCTATGTTTTTTGTTTTTTTTTGGACATCTGGTATCTGTCCTTAAGGGAGGGGCTCTGTCTTTGTTTTGTCACCATAGCAACCCATTATTTTTCACCTGTCATGTCACGCACCTGTTTCACGTTTTGAGTCACGCACCTGTTTTCACTAATCATGTCACTATTATTTAAGCCCATTGTTGCCAGGAAGTCAGGCTGGCGACATCACACTCTCTACACACCCTTATGATCCATGCTGCTCCTTTTCATGCCCTTTTCTCGTCCAAGTAAGTTTTCTTTATTCATGCCATAGTTTGCAAGTTTTGTTTTTGTCCATAGTTCTGACTTTGTGCGAGTTTTTGTTTTTATAGCCAAGTTTTGTACTTCCGCCCTTGTGCGCGCCTTTTGTTTATTCCTTTTTTGAGTGTTAAAATTAAACATGTATTCAACTTCACGCCATGTCCGGTCCAAATCATTTGCACCACGGGAGAACAAACCACGCCAAAGTCCAAGTCTTGACAAGCATAACATGACCTCTTTAAATAAGGCAGTCTGCACCAGTTATCAGTCTTAGTAGTTCACACAACACACCCACTAACAGTACAAGCAATTTTCCAGTTTGCTCATGTTCTTTAGCACGTTGTATTTGGATATTAGTAGATCAGGCACTAAAATTATTCCAACAAAAAGGTTCAACTTACAAATAGAAGTGCTGACATGAAGCTAAAGAATCTCAAATTTACCCCTCGGCAGAGCACATGCAAGTGGAGGTATGTAAATGTAAAAAATGGTAATTTCATGTCAGAAGGGCTGCGGTGACTCGCTAAAAGCATCAAGTAGCCTTGTTGAGCCTAACAGTCTCGTTCCTGGCGCAACCACGCAAAGAAAAGCCGTTGTAGTCCATGTGAACTGCATGTAATAGCCTGTAAATGTACTGTATGACGCCTCATTTCTCATCCTGTCTTTGTTCAGCACTTGTGTGGGCGGGGGTGGGATGAAGAGAAAACTCTGATCACTAATGTATGCTGTAGTCGCACAAAAGGCTCCGCAATACACTGAAGCGAGCCTCCAAACAAACGCGGCAGTTTTCCACCTGGAGTTTGTGCACTGAAAAGAGTGTCAGCATCAGTTAGGGGGGGAAAAAAAATAATAAAATAAATTAAAAAAAAAAAAAAAAGCTTTAGTTAGGACAGTCGAGCAGAGACACGACTGTCTCCAAATGTAATACTGCACATTTAATCTCTATCACTCAGCAAGTGAACGCCTCGGGGTGTTTTATGGAGCGTCAAATATTCCGATAAGCCAGGGGTGTCACGGGTGCGCGTCAGTGTGTGTTTTTTCTCTTAGCTTTGATACAAAGTGGGAGGTAATCTTTCGAGTCGGAGGGGATGCGGCGAGCAACCCCCCCCCCCGCCGGGCTTACCCTGAGGAAGGAATCAAGCGCGCCGTTCTCCATGAATTCTGTGATGATAAGGACGGGGCAGCTGCGTGTCAGCACACCCTCCAGCCGGATGACGTTGGGGTGGTCGAACTGGCCCATGATGGACGCCTCGGCAAGGAAGTCCCGCCTCTGGCGCTCTGTGTAGCCGGCTTTGAGGGTCTTGATGGCCACCACCATCTCCCGGCGGCTGGCCTGCTTCAGCCGCCCGCGACACACCTCGCCAAACTCACCTGGGGGTACGACAAGGGGTGTGGGCGAAAGGGCGGGGAGGGGAGGGGGTGAGGGTGGAGGCTTGAGTGAGCAGAGGGGAGAAAAGGAGGGGAAGTGCGTGGAGAGACTTTGGAAGTGCTGCTTTCAGTCGTGTCTGCTCGTGGTGCCCAAGACCAGACTTAAATCCAGGGTCAGCCCTAAGATCTGGAACACTCCGCCCCTCATGTTTTAAGTCTCGTCTTAAGACCCACTTTTATTCTTTGGTTTTTAACACTACGTGAGTTGTGTGGTCCTCTGTCCTCTGTTGTCCTCTGTGTTTTTTTAATTTATTTTTTTTTAATGCATTTTGATTTCTATTTACTGTTTTAATTGTTTTTTCCCTTTAAAATCGTTTTAATCATATTTATTTTATATTGTTTTTATATTGGTTCTATATTTATTTATTTGTTGTTTTTATTCATTCATTAGTGGAGATAAGGATAATATCTGATTATTGTTTTTAATATTGTTTTTAATATTATTATACGGCCCGGTGGAAATTTTAAAAAAAAGAAAAAAAAAAAAGTTTTTAATTAAATCAACATAAAAATACACAATATATACATTATATATCAATATAGATCAATACAGCCTGCAAGGAATACAGTCCGTAAGCACACATGATTGTATTTCTTAATGAAAAAACAAAATAAATTAATTTAAAAAAAATCCCCCCCCCCCCACCTCCCCCCTCCCCCGGTCAATGGGACACATTTTCAAGCGTTGACCGGTCCCAGCTACAAAAAGGTTGGGGGCCACTGGTTTAAATGTGCTATATAAATAAAGTGGATTGAATTGGATTGATTCAGATCAAGGGGGTCCAAACTTTTGGACTCGGGCCGCATTTTACAGTACAGGCCAAAAGTTTGCACACACCTTCTCCTCATTCAATGCGTTTTCTTTATTTTCATGACTATTTTACTTTATTTTAAATTGCCTTTCAAATGTCTATTCTAGGTGTTGGGTTTTATCAAATAAATTTCCCCCAAAAATGTGACTTATATATGTTTTTTTCCTTCTTTATTATGCATTTTCGGCAGGTGCGACTTATACTCCGGAGCGACTTATACTCTGAAAAATATGGTATTTACATTGTAGATTGTCACTGAAGGCATCAAAACTATGAATGAACATAACAAAAAAAGGTGAAATAACTGAAAACATGTTTTTATATTCTACTTTCTTCAAAATAGCCACCCTTTGCTCTGATTACTTTTTCACACACTCTAGGCATTCTCCCGATGAGCTTCAAGAATGGTTTTCACTTCACAGCTGTGCTTGAAGCTCATGGAGAGAATGCCAAGAGTGTGCAAAACAGTAATCAGAGCAAAGGGTGGCTATTTTGAAGAAAGTAGAATATAAAACATGTTTTCAGTTATTTCACCTTTTTTTGTTAAGTACATAACTCCACATGTGTTCATTCGTAGTTTTGATGCCTTCAGTGACAATCTACAATGTAAATAGTCATGAAAATAAAGAAAACACATTGAATGAGGAGAAAGTGGGTCCAAACTTTTGGCTTGTACTTTACATACCGTATTTTTCGGAGTATAAGTCGCTCCGGAGTATAAGTCGCACCGGCCGAAAATGCATAATAAAGAAGAAATGTGTTAATAATTTCACACATAAGTCGCTCCTGAGTATAAGTCGCACCCCCGGCCAAACTATGAGAAAAACTGCGACTTATAGTCCGAAAAATACGGTATATATATTATACAAATTATATTAATATAATGTATATTTAATTAACAATTAATGTAATTGTATATTAAGAGTACGTGTTTACGTCCGTGACGACCTCCTTAAAGTTTTGTAATCAATCAGAAATATCAAGCAGCTAAAATGCGCTAAACATGGATTAGTGTGGAGAGAGTGTTTTGCATTTTTCCCATCATGCATTGCAGAGAAATTTAAATGGATGTAATTTTCAATTATGTGTTGTAATTGGACATTTTTTGTAACATTCGCTAAGTTCAATGAGCAGGTCGTGTTATGCGTGAACATGTGCGTTGACTTTTTGGGTATATATATATATATATATATATATATATATATATATATATATATATATATATATATATATATATATATATATATATATATATATATATATATATATATACATATTAGGGCTGCAACTAACAACTAATATGATAATCGATTAATCTGTCGATTATTACTTTGATTAATCAATTAATAATCGGATAAAGAGACAAATTACATTTCTATCCTTTCCAGTATTTTATGGGGGAAAAAAACAGCATACTGGCAACATACTTATTTTGATTATTGTTTCTCAGCTGCTTGTGAATGTTGCAGTTTATAAATAAAGGTTTATTAAAAAAATAAAAAATAAATGAATATCAACTTTTACCTTGAATATCATTTTTTTCTTTGAAAACACATTTTTGTCTTGAAAATCAACTTTAACCTGAAAATCATTTTTTTTCTTGAAACATTTTTTTTTGTCTTGAAAACCAACTTTTACCTTGAAAATAATTGGTTGTCATGAAAATCAACTTTTACCTTGAAAATCATTTTTTGTCATTAAAATCAACTTTTACCTTGAAAATCATTTTTTGTCTTGAAAATCAACTTTTACCTTGAAAATCATTTTTTGTCGTGAAAATCAACTTTTACCTTGAAAATAATTGTTTGTCTTGAAAATCAACTTTTACCTTGAAAATAATTTTTTGTCTTGAAAATAATTTTTTGTCATTAAAATCAACTTTTACCTTGAAAATAATTTTTTGTCATTAAAATCAACTTTTACATATTAGGGCTGCAACTAACAACTAATTTGATAATCGATTAATCTGTCGATTATTACTTTGATTAATCGATTAATAATCGGATAAAAGAGACAAACTACATTTCTATCCTTTCCAGTATTTTATTGAAAAAACAGCATACTGGCACCATACTTATTTAGATTATTGTTTCTCAGCTGCTTGTAAATGTTGCAGTTTATAAATAAAGGTTTATTAAAAAAATAAAAAAATAAATAAAATGAAAATCAACTTTTACCTTGAAAATAATGTTTTTCTTTGAAAAAAATGTTTTGTCTTGAAAATCAACTTTTACCTTGAAAATCATTTTTTTCTTTGAAAACAAATTTTTGTCTTGAAAATCAACTTTAACCTGAAAATCATTTTTTGTCTTGAAACATTTTTTTTGTCTTGAAAATCAACTTTTACCTTGAAAATAATTGTGTCTTGAAAATCAACTTTTACCTTGAAAATAATTTTTTGTCTTGAAAATCAACTTTTACCTTGAAAATAATTTTTTGTCTTGAAAATCAACTTTTACCTTGAAAATAATTTTTTGTCTTGAAAATCAACTTTTACCTTGAAAATAATTTTTTGTTGTGAAAATCAACTTTCACCTTGAAAATCATTTTTTGTCTTGAAAATCAACTTTTACCTTGAAAATCATTTTTTGTCTTGAAAATAATTTTTTGTCATGAAAATCAACTTTTACCTTGAAAATAATTTTTTGTCATTAAAATCAACTTTTACCTTGAAAATAATTTTTTGTCATTAAAATCAACTTTTACATATTAGGGCTGCAACTAACAACTAATTTGATAATCGATTAATCTGTCGATTATTACTTCAATTAATCGATTAATAATCGGATAAAAGAGACAAACTACATTTCTATCCTTTCCAGTATTTTATTGAAAAAAAACCAGCATACTGGCACCATACTTATTTTGATTTTTGCTTCTCAGCTGCTTGTAAATGTTGCAGTTTATAAATAAAGGTTTATTAAAAAAAAAAAAAAAAAAAAGCTTCTGCGCATAACATAGATCCAACGAATCGATGACTAAATTAATCGCCAACTATTTTTATAATCGATTTTAATCGTTTTAATCGATTAGTTGTTGCAGCCCTAATACATATATACATATATATACAGTATATATATATATATATATATATTTACGCCATGCGTGGGAACGGTTGTGTGGATTGGATCATATATAAAAATGCCGTGCTGAGTACAATTTATCGTCATTAACATGAATTACTGACGTAATACAAGCTCACATATAAAATTAAGTTGGAATCAACCCATGGGCCAGATTTGCCATTTTCGTGACGTCTCGCAGGCAAAACTGAACACACTGGCGGGCCGCAGTTTGGACATCCCTGTTTTATTTAGAGCGTCTTACTGTGAGGTGAGGGGGGGGGCTCAAGGAGAGGAAACTGTGAGACGGGAGGTCAAAGGGCGAAGATGTCTGGGAGCGAGGGGGTGGCTGGCTGTGATCGAGTGTGCAATCGAGGAGTCGTGTAGGGACAAAGTGGACGGGTGAGGAAGCCGGGTGTTGCACGTGTGACGCCTGAGTGGTGCATTTGTTTACAACAGGAGAGAAGAGAAGACAGAAAGTAAAGACAGAGGAACGTCGATGCAGCATCTGAATCTAAAGCCCATTTTTTGACTTAAAGCTCTTCTCACAGAGCAACCCGAGGCCTTGACAGCACACTCCTGTTCAAATCAATCATTAATGAATGTGGCTTATTCCGGGTCCCCTCGGACAGAAAGCGGCCGGGCTCTTCACCTGCGCCGATGACTTCCTCAATCTTGATGCAGGAGATGTCTATCTCTTTGGCGAACTCGTGGATGGCGTCATTGGGGTCCTCGTAGGTGAAAGGGTCGATGTACACTTTTACTCCTGGAGAAACTGAAACGAAGATGAAAAAAAGAAAATCGATATCGAAGTATGTACACTGCAAAAAGTCAGTGTTCAAAAACAAGAAGAAAAAAAATACTAAAATGAAGGGTATTTTATTTGAACTAAGCAAAATTATCTACCAATAGAACAAGAAAATTCGGCTTGTCAAGACTTTCCAAAACAAGTAAAATTAAAGCTGCAAGCAGCGATGGACGGGACCGACTTTGAGGGCTCATAAAATCCAAACCGGAGCAGTAAATAAAACTCTTTCATCAACTTTTAATCAGAAGGGTTCAATTTCTCTCCTGTGCTAATTTGAAGCAGACAATAACGCGATAAACGCGCTCAGAGGAGATAATGTTTGAAAAAAGGTGACTGTTTTTACACAAATTGTGTTTTGAAGGGGGAATTGCAGACTTCCTGTTGATTTTTGCTGGGGGTTGTCAGTGTATGAAATATGGGTCTAAGTGAGACCTACATAGAGGTTGTTTTGTTTCATGTCTCTATGACATTCCTACTGGGAGTTACAGGCAGTTTTGTCTGTGTTTTCATCCTAGGGGGCGCTAGAGCGCAATTTTGAGTTTTGGGGTTTTTTTTTTTTATTAGATCGCAATTTTCGCCAGTCCTGATGTGTGTGTCCAATTTGGTGAGTTTTGAAGCATGTTAAGGGGGTCAAATTACAGCTCAAAGAGGCGGTGGTATAATAATAAAACGCTAAAAATACAATAGGGTCCTCTGTCCCAAAGGGACTCGGTCCCTAATTAAATCTGCAAGCAGCGATGGACGGGACCGACTTTGAGGGCTCATAAATTCCAAACCGGAGCAGTAATTAAAACTATTTCATCAACTTTTAATCAGAAGGGTTCAATCTCTCTCCTGTGCTAATTTGAGGCCGACACGACAAACGCGCTCAGAGGAGATAATGCTTGAAAAAAGGTGACTGTTTTTACACAAATTTTGTTTTGAAGGGGGAATTGCAAACTTCCTGTTGATTTTTGCTGGAGGTTGTCAGTGTATGAAATATAGGTCTAATTGAGACCTACATAGAGGGTTTTGTGTTTCATGTCTCTATGACATTCCTACTGGGAGTTACAGGCAGTTTTGTCTGTGTTTTCGTCCTAGGGGGCGCTAGAGTGCAATCTTGAGTTTTGGGGTTTGTTTTTTTTATTAGATCGCAATTTTCGCCAGTCCTGATGTGTGTGTCCAATTTGGTGAGTTTTGAAGCATGTTAAGGGGGTCAAATTACAGCTCAAAGAGGCGGCGGTATAATAATAAAACGCTAAAAATAAAATAGGGTCCTCTGTCCCAAAGGGACTCGGTCCCTAATTAAAGCTGCAAGCAGCGATGGACGGGACCGACTTTGAGGGCTCATAAAATCCAAACCGGAGCAGTAATTAAAACTATTTCATCAACTTTTAATCAGAAGGGTTCAATCTCTCTCCTGTGCTAATTTGAGGCCGACACGACAAACGCGCTCAGAGGAGATAATGCTTGAAAAAAGGTGACTGTTTTTACACAAATTTTGTTTTGAAGGGGGAATTGCAAACTTCCTGTTGATTTTTGCTGGAGGTTGTCAGTGTATGAAATATAGGTCTAAGTGAGACCTACATTGAGGGTTTTGTGTTTCATGTCTCTACGACATTCCTACTGGGAGTTACAGGCAGTTTTGTCTGTGTTTTCTTCCTAGGGGGCGCTAGAGTGCAATTTTGAGTTTTGGGGTTTGGTTTTATGATTAGATCGCAATTTTCGCCAGTCCTGATGTGTGTGTGTCCAATTTGGTGAGTTTTGAAGCATGTTAAGGGGGTCAAATTACAGCTCAAACTTGTCTTAGAGACATGAAACAAAAACCTCTATGTAGGTCTCACTTAGACCTACATTTCATATATTGACAACCCCCAGTAAAAATCAACAGGAAGTTTGCAATTCCCCCTTCAAAACAAAAGATTTGTAAAAGCCGGTCACCTTTTTTCAAACATTATCTCCTCTGAGCGTCGTGTCGGCTTCAAACTAGCACAGGAGAGAGATTGAACCCTTCTGATTAAAAGTTGACCAAAGAGTTTTAATTACTGCTCCGGTTTGGATTTGATGTGCCGTCAAAGTCGGTCCCGTCCATCGCTGCTTTAATTTTTTCTTGTTTTTGAGGGGAAAAAAAAGAACACAGCAAAACGTTGTCAAGATAGAATGGGGGCACTGTGCAAACACACAACGTCTTTCCTGCCTGGGTCAGGCGATTGCTTACGCCTCATTGAATCAGGTAGTTAACCGTACATGCATGACCAATTAAGTGCAGCTGCAGAACACATAGACTTACTGTACTGCTGCAGCTTCTCTGTGTACTCCAGCTCAGAGCCACTGCGCTGCTTCCTGTAAACAGTCACATTAACATAATCAGCCTTGACTTTTTCCAGGTATTTGTTTTATCGCAAATATCAGATAAATCCACTTAACTTCTTCCTCACAGAACTGCCGTTTGAAGGTTAAGTGTACGCTCACGCTATCATTGCATGTGACCACTTAACGAGCCGACGCTGATGAAACGCAATTTGTCCGTAATAAATTCAAAAAAAAAATCAAACACTTACTTGAGGCAGACAACAGCGATCACCACCAAAGCAACAATGACCACCAACCCTGCAGAGGCTGAGCCAATGATGAGAGGCAGCTGGTCCTGCACAGACTTCTGAGGGTCACCTGGACCAGATCACAACAAAGGCACAAATGAATAACAACCAAAGCGTGGCTGCGGGGGATTAGACAGTGTCGTGCACCACCTGGATAGCAGACGCCGTTAAATGGCCAGAGCTATAAAACTATAAAACCACAGCGGCGGATCGGCAGGGAGATAAACACAATTTCGTACTGTGCAGGTTGGTGCTGATGTCCATGGGGTTGCTGTAGCGCCCATATCCTGCAACGGTGCGCGCTCTGACCTGCACCACGTAGGGCGTAGCGGACCTTAGACCCTCCACCTTGGCCGAGCTGTGCTGGGATGTCACAGTGTGCGACATAGCCTGGCCCTAAAAGACAGAACAGCTTATGTTTACTGTTTACCAATCTACTGTATTGATATTTATTTATTCATTCATTGTTAGAGATGTCCGATATATCGGCCGATAAATGCTTTAAAATGTAATATCGGAAATGATCGATATCGGTTTTATTATTATCAGTATGTTTTTGTTGTTGTTTTTTTTAAAATTAAATCAACATAAAATACACAAGATACACTTACAATTAGTGCACCAACCCAAAAAACCTCCTTTCTGTTATTAATATTCTGGTTCCTACATTATATATCAATATATATCAATACAGTCTGCAAGGGATACAGTCCGTAAGCACACATGATTGTGCGTGGCTGCTGGTCCACTAATAGTACTAACCTTTAACAGTTAATTTAACTCGTTTTCATTAATTACTAGTTTCTAAGTAACTGTTTTTATATTGTTTTACTTTCTTTTTTATTCAAGAAAATGTTTTTAATTTATTTATCTTATTTTATTTTATAATTAAAAAAAAAAGGACCTTATCTTCACCATACCTGGTTGTCCAAATTAGGCATAATAATGTGTTAATTCCACGACTGTATGTATCGGTATTGGTTGATATCGGTATTGGTTTTATAAATCAACATAAAATACACAAGATACACTTACAATTAGTGCACCAACCCAAAAAACCTCCCTCCCCAATTCACACTCATTCACACAAAAGGGTTGTTTCTTTCTGTTATTAATATTCTGGTTCCTACATTATATATCAATATATATCAATACAGTCTGCAAGGGATACAGTCCGTAAGCACACATGATTGTGCGTGGCTGCTGGTCCACTAATAGTACTAACCTTTAACAGTAAATTTAACTCATTTTCATTAATTACTAGTTTCTAGGTAACTGTTTTTATATTGTTTTACTTTCTTTTTTATTCAAGAAAATGTTTTTCATTTATTTATCTTATTTTATTTTATTTATTTTAAAAAAAAAAGGACCTTATCTTCGCCATACCTGGTTGTCCAAATTAGGCATAATAATGTGTTAATTCCACGACTGTATGTATCGGTATCGGTTGATATCGGTATCGGTAATTAAAGAGTTGGACAATATCGGAAAAAGCCATTATCGGACATCCCTATTCATTGTTGTTGTGTTTAAGATAAAAAAAGAACAATTGTGCTAGAAATTGATTCCAGACAGGGGTATAGAATGTGTTTAAAATTGTGAAACTGTAAACATGTTCGATAAATCACTGTGTTGTTATTTATTTCATTATTATTTTCTTTTACAAAGCTTTGTTGTTGTTACAATACAATACAAGTAGAGATGTCCGATAATGGCTTTTTTGACGATATCCGATATTCCGATATTGTCCGACTCTTAATTACCGATTCCGATATCAACCGATACCGATATATACATATCGATAATTTCCGATATTACATTTCAAAGCATTTATCGGCCGATAATATTGGCAGTCCGATATTATCGGACATCTCTAAATACCAGAATTTAGAAGCATTTAAGTCCCATCTTAAAACTAATTTGTATACTCTAGCCTTTAAATAGACCCCCCTTTTAGACCAGTTGATCTGCCGTCTCTTTTCTGCTCTGCCCCCCTATCCTGCGTGGGGAGGTTATTTGGTGACCACAAATGAAGCGCTAGCTGTTCAAAGTCGGGACCCGGGGTGGACCACTCTGTGCATCAGTCGGTGACGTCTCTGCGCTGCTGACTTGTCTCCACTCAAGATGATCTCCTGCTGGCCCCACTATGGACTGGACTCTCATACTATTAACTAGATCCACTATGGACAGGACTCTCACACTATTATGTTAGATCCACTATGGACTGGACTCTCACACTATTAACTAGATCCACTATGGACAGGACTCTCACACTATTATGTTAGATCCACTATGGACTGGACTCTCACACTATTAACTAGATCCACTATGGACTGGACTCTCACACTATTATGTTAGATCCACTATGGACTGGACTCTCACACTATTAACTAGATCCACTATGGACTGAACTCTCACACTATTATGTTAGATCCACTTGGACTGGACTCCTACACTATTAACTAGATCCACTATGGACTGGACTCTCACACTATTAACTAGATCCACTATGGACTGGACTCTCACACTATTATGTTAGATCCACTATGGACTGGACTCTCACAATATTATTTTAGATCCACTATGGACTGGACTCTTGTACTATTATGTTAGATCCACTATGGACTGGATTCGCACTATTATGTTAGATCCACTATGGACTGGACTCTCACAATATTATTTTAGATCCACTATGGACTGGACTCTTGTACTATTATGTTAGATCCACTATGGACTGGATTTGCACTATTATGTTAGATCCACTATGGACTGGACTCTCACACTATTAACTAGATCCACTATGGACTGGACTCTCACACTATTATGTGAGATCCACTATGGACTAGACACTCACACTATTAACTAGATCCACTATGGACTGGACTCTCACACTATTATGTTAGATCCACTATGGACTGGACTCTCACACTATTATGTTAGATCCACTATGGACTGGACTCTCGCACTATTATGTTAGATCCACTATGGACTGGATTCTCACACTATTATGTTAGATCCACTATGGACTGGACTCTCGCACTATTATGTTAGATCCACTATGGACTGGACTCTCACAATATTATGTTATATTCACTATGGACTGGACTCTCACACTATTATGTTAGATCCACTATGGACTGGACTCTCGCACTATTATGTTAGATCCACTATGGACTGGACTCTCACAATATTATGTTATATTCACTATGGACTGGACTCTCACACTATTATGTTAGATCAGGGGTCACCAACGCGGTGCCCACGGGCACCAGGTCGCCCGTAAGGACCAGATGAGTCGCCCGCGGGCCTGTTCTAAAAAAAATAAAAAAAATAAAAATAAAATATTTTTTTTTTTTTTTTTAAATTAAATCTACATAGAAAAAACACAAGATACACTTTCAATCAGTGCATCAACCCAAACAACCTCCCCCATGCACACTCATCCACACCCACTCACACAAAAGGGGTTATTTCTTTCTGCTACCAATATTCTGGTTCCCACAACATAGACAACACATCTGCAAGGGACACAGTCCCTGAAGCACACATGCTGGTCCACTAACATTTTCATTAATTACCATTTTTTATGTAATTATTTTTATATTGTTTTACTTTCTTTTTTTTCCAAGAAAATGTTTTTTATTTATTTATCTTATTTTATTTTATTTTTAAAAAAAGGGCCTTATCTTCAACAGACCAGGTTGTCAATGAAATTAGATTTGTTTAAAGGTTTTTTTTAACCAGGCCCAGTCCAGATAATGTCCAAGTCGGACTCAGCAACACACACCTTCATTCCTGTACGCAGAAAAAAATTAGGGAACACAACAGATTGCATATAATTTATAAACAAAATTACATTTTCAAAATAAGCATTTATGTACAGTCCAGATTATGTCCAGGTCACTCAAATTAGGGAACACAACAACAGATATCATATAATCTATAAACATAATTATACTTTCAAAATAAGCCTTTGAGGACTTCTCATCTTTTTTTTAATGTTTTTTGGCATCATTATCGTTTTCAACCATGTAACTTTCTAAAATTAGAAAATACTGAATAAATGTTTTAAAGAAAGTAATAGTAAGTGAATATCTGTTTTTGGCCTTAAAAATAAACATTTTACCGAGTACTATAATTAAATTGACTAAATCATGATTGTCAATGAACTCTCCTAAAATAACAGAAACCACATTAAGCTTCATAAACAAACCAATCCTTAAACACATATTTTCAACTTCCACCCAAAACAAAGACACAATATGACAATACCAAAACAAATGCAGGGTGGATTCAGGCTCCTGACAACAAAATCGGCAATCATCTGACTCTGTCATATTCCATAATTTTAACATTTTCCCTGTGGGTAAGAAGTTATAAATAATTTTAATTTGAAAATAACGATTTTGCACATCGATAGTGGTTTTATAGATTAGTGTGTGTGTGCAGAAAACATCGCACAGGGCGATGTGATGCGTCTAGTGCAGTAGCCTTGGAGTAGTAGTACCTGTAGTTAGTGCATGCTGCATGCCGCTTTTGCTTGCTATGCTGCATGCTGCTTCTGCCTGATACTCATTGCTTTCAGCTAGTGCCGCCGGCTAGCCCTCTGTCTCAGAGGGCGAAAAGAGGAGCCGAGTGCATAAGCCTCCTCAGCCGGTACATAGCCTCTCCATTGTCAAGACTCGTACATGCCTCCTCGTGGCCACACACGGTAACTGGAACCTCGCGGTTCCAGGCTAAGTTGTACGGGATCTCGGAGCAGCAGGGGGCCCCAGAGACGGGACATGCAGGCCCACCGGTGTGTGGACATGCCCAGGTGCCCAGTCAACCCCTGTCCCAGCTATGGGTAAATAACCCCAGCTATGGGCGAATAGTGAAAACCGCCTCAACGGTGGACCAGGCGGAAGATGGCGGCAGCGGAATGCACCACAACGGCTGGGAAGGCGGATGAAGGCTGCAGCAAAGACGGGTCCCCAGTCGTCTTGGTCTCCATGCCACTGGACCCTGGCCCGCTCAATGCCAAGGACTGTGTGGTGGCTGACCGTGCACCAGTCTCCCCACATTAAAAGATTCCACGCACAGGCGTCCTCCTACGGAGGACAGTCATACTCGTTTCGAGTGACCGCCGACGACGACGACGACGACGATAGATTAGTTTGAATATGGCATCCCATGGCAACGGGCAGTCAAAAAAGTCCTCCCATTTTCCATTTGTGTTGTATGAGGCAGCCTTCAAAGATTTCTTTATTAAATAAAAATTATATATTTTTCTATTTATTTTAGTTCCTTTTTGCCAACTAGAATTTCTTATTAGAGGTTTACAAACTAATAATTTAGTAGTTCCATAATTAATTATTTGTTTCCATCTTTTCCCAATTACTCCAGTTAGTTGATAAAATGAAAAGCTTGAGCAAGCATCACCATACATAGCTCTAAATTCATCATACTTCTTAATTTTACCATTCTCATTGATAATATCATTGACAAAAATGATTCCTCTTACAAAAATGATTCCTCTTTCAAACATATTTTTCCAAAAGAAAGGCTTTCCATCTATTACAATATTAGAGTTCATCCATATTAACTGCTGCAAAATATCGTCTCTTTTTTCTGGCACATAAAATTGAAAACACCACTATGAGTGGATTATTTCCTTTATGAACCCCACCATGTTTCCCAGCAGACTCTCTGGGAGGGGATCACTTGTAAAAAAGGATACAATTTCTTTTGATACAGTACATGTTTTTGTCCAACAGGACATTTGTGTACCACTCAATGTTTAAATACATCTTTGGAACAATTGATGCTTTTAAAGAAAGACACATAGCTTCAAGGTTGAGAAGTTTCAGGCCCCCATATTCATACTCTTTGTACAAAACCTTTCTTTTAATCTTTTCTGGTTTGCCGTTCCAGACAAAATCGAAGACCCTCCGCTCATAAATCTTAAAAAATTTTTGTGATAGAGCTGGTAATGACAAAAACTAATAAATAAATTGAGGAATAATTAACGAGTTGGCAATAGACATTTTACCATACAAGGTTAGGGATTTCCCTTTCCATAATTGCATAATTTTGTCCAGCTTTCTTAGTCGATTATCATAATTTACTGAGCCTAGATCTTCCAGATTTTCTGGGACAACAACACCAAGTATGTTAACTGGTCCATCTGTCCACAAAACAGGCACTTTGCATTCCATTCGAAAGGACGTTCCCTTTAGATTTCCGATCCTTAACATTTTACATTTATCATAATTAAGCTTAAGGCCAGATTGCTGTGAAAATATGTCCAAAAGATTAAAAAGGTTCCGCAAACAATGAGGAAAAATCTTATCTTTGTGAATCAGCCTTTTCTGACATAAACTCCATCAAGAACAAACACAGAACACGCCTCACTGATGCACATCTGCAAGACTCACTCAGAGTTGCAGTGTCAAGTTACACACCAGAGTACAACAGTTAACAGCATGCAATGCCAGGCTTCCCACTAACTGACAAAGAAACAGATAACAGATTTGGTGTCCAGTTCAAAGTGTGACATGATTTAAAAATTTGAGAGTTTACTTTTGTATTTTACATGAGTTATTATTTGTACAAACATGGTGCAAAGTAATTCATGATTTGTTAAAAAATGTTAGTGGCTAGCTAGTTAAAATGGGATATTGTGATTTCACAAGACTGTCTTAGAAGTGATCATTTGAAAATGTTCAATTTGAAAAATGTGCACTTAGAGAAAATATAAAAATAAAGTGTTGCATATTGATATTTATCTGTTTCTATATATATTTATTGTGAGAAATCATTAAGATGATCAGTGTTTCTACAAAGATAAATATCATTAATTATTAATAATAACAGAGTTAAAGGTAAATTGAGCAAATTGGCTACTTCTGGCAATTTATTTAAGTGTGTATCAAACTGGTAGCCCTTCGCATTAATCAGTACCCAAGAAGTAGCCCTTGGTTTCAAAAAGGTTGGTGACCCCTGTGTTAGATCCACTATGGACTGGACTCTCGCACTATTATGTTAGATCCACTATGGACTGGACTCTCACAATATTATGTTAGATCCACTATGGACTGGACTCTCACACTATCAACTAGATCCACTATGGACTGGACTCTCACACTATTATGTTAGATCCACTATGGACTGGACTCTCACACTATTATGTTAGATCCACTATGGACTGGACTCTCACACTATTAACAAGATCCACTATGGACTGGACTCCCACACTATTAACAAGATCCACTATGGACTGGACTCTCACACTATTAACTAGATCCACTATGGACTGGACTCTCACACTATTAACAAGATCCACTATGGACTGGACTCTCACACTATTATGTTAGATCCACTATGGACTGGACTCTCACACTATTATGTTAGATCCACTATGGACTGGACTCTCACACTATTAACAAGATGCACTATGGACTGGACTCCCACACTATTAACAAGATCCACTATGGACTGGACTCTCACACTATTAACAAGATCCACTATGGACTGGACTCTCACACTATTAACTGGATCCACTATGGACTGGACTCTCACACTATTAACAAGATCCACTATGGACTGGACTCTCACACTATTAACTAGATCCACTATGGACTGGACTATCACACTATTAACTAGATCCACTCGACGTCCAGTGCACCGGTCGCCCAAGGGGGGTCCCCACATCTGCGGTCCCCTCCAAGGTTTCTCATTGTATCCCATTGGGTAGAGTTTTTCCTTGCCCTGATGTGGGATCTGAGCCGAGGATGTTGTTGTGGCTTGTGCAGCCCCAAAATCAAACTTTGATTGATTGATTGATTGACACTACTTAGATGCTAACAGGTTCTGTCACATAAGATATAGACATGAATTGTCCAAGGGCCTTGAAGTTGTGTAAAAACTACAACAAAACCGTGCCTAAACATCGTCCAAACCACTATCAGTAGGGATGTTCTGATTAGGGTTTGTATGCTGAACATTCTGATACCGACCATCCATTAGTGAGATCGACTGATACAATACTGATCACATGTATCAAGTGTACATTTTTGAATGTATTAATGGTGAGTGCTATTGCCAGTTCGTGTCCTCATTCTCTTTATGACATGCAATTGTTTGAGCAAAACACTAATAGTCAATAGTAGGGCTTGCGATATATTTTTAAACAAGATATGAATTAAGTATCGTAAAATCGTTGGGGAGGAGATCTTGCCCCAAGTGGAGGAGTTCAAGTACCTCGGAGTCTTGTTCACGAGTGAGGGAAGAGTGGATCGTGAGATCGACAGGCGGATCGGTGCGGCGTCTTCAGTAACACGGACGCTGTATCGATCCGTTGTGGTGAAGAAGGAGCTGAGCCGGAAGGTAAAGCTCTCGATTTACCAATCTACGTTCCCATCCTCACCTATGGTCATGAGCTTTGGGTTATGACCGAAAGGACAAGATCACGGGTACAAGCGGCCGAAATGAGTTTCCTCCGCCGGGTGGCGGGGCTCTCCCTTAGAGATAGGGTGAGAAGCTCTGCCATCCGGGGGGAGCTCAAAGTAAAGCCGCTGCTCCTCCACATCGAGAGGAGCCAGATGAGGTGGTTCGGGCATCTGGTCAGGATGCCACGGAGGTGTTTTGGGCACGTCCGACCGGTAGGAGGCCACGGGGAAGACCCAGGACACGTTGGGGAGACGATCTCTCCAGGCTGGCCTGGGAACGCCTCGGGATCCCCCGGGAGGAGCTGGACGAAGTGGCTGGGGAGAGGGCAGTCTGGGCTTCCCTGCTGCCCCCGCGATCCGACCTCGGATAAGCGGAAGAAGATGGATGGATGGATGGATGGATGGATTTAAGAAACCAAAGTTATTTTCCGTGTAAATTGTAAATAATTTGTGTTTTAGGAATGTAAAGGGGGGTAGTAAAAAAAAAAAATTTTTGTTTTTTTTTGTTTTTTGTTTTTTTTGTTGTCATAAAGAAATACAATCATGTGCACTTACGGACTGTATCCCTGCAGACTGTATTGATTTATATTGATATATAATGTATAAATTGTGTTTTTTATGTTGATTTATTTAAAAAAAAAAAAAAAAAAAAAAAGTTTTTTTAAAAAATGTATTTCTTGTGCAGCCGAGGCCCGGTACCAATCGGCCCACGGACCGGTACCGGGCACTGATGTAAACAAACAGCTTGGGCCTTAAGAGGTTAAGGCAGGACCCTCTCTGACAGTCAGTATCTCTTCTATAAGAAGATGCACAACAAGAACACGTCACACGCATTGAGATTGTCAAACTGCATGACAACGACATTTGAAAAGTGTACACATCAAAGTGTTCACTCAGTTTAAAAAAAAGTATAAGCAGATGAATTAAACATTTGAACAGCGATGAACCTCACTTCACATCATTCATTCCTTTTAAAAACATTTAATGAGACCAGCCTTTTAAGTTTTTTGTTTTTTTTCCTTACCCAGACAGAATTATGGAATTATTTAACACGTTGGCAATAATTCCGCTACAGTGTAGCAAGAGTAATATTTAAATAGAGTGCGAACAGATACGGCTGCGGCGTTGAAAGCGGTCAAAGGCGAAAACAAGCGTCTCAGCGTTTTTAAACAGACATTATCATTCAAGCATGCGGTCTTGTCGAGCCTTTTCTGTAATATGGAGGTTTCAATTTGAGCTTTGGAGGTGGTAAAAGGAGCACATTATACCTTACAGCGCTTGCAGGGAATTTGATCAATACCAGTGATTCAACCTTGCGGCAGCTGCCGAGACTCTCCATCAATAGAAATGACTCGCTCACACTTTAATGTTCTATTTCCCGGCATCTAGATGAAAGGGGGGGGGGGAAAAGGCCAACTCACCCTTTCGTGGTATTTAATCTCGTAGTCCAGAATGACCCCGTTGGGTTTCTCGGGGGGCAGCCATGACAGGCTCAAGGTGTCTGCCGTGGAACGCATCAGATGGACCGTCGGCACTGCTGACGGCGCTGCAAGGGAGAAACCATTCGTTCAACAGTTTTAGTGCAAATAATTAGACAAAAAAGATAGACATATTGTAATTAATGGGTCTGCCAATCGGGACGTTGCTTGCCCTCTCTTCGCCCATTACTCTCTTAGGTCCTTCATTATTTTAATAATAATAATAATTAAAGCTGCAAGCAGCGATGGACAGGACAAGAGGTTTTTGTTTCATGTCTCTGACATTCCTACTGGGAGTTACAGGCAGTTTTGTCTGAGCAGGGTGCGGCCATCTTGAAACGGCAGCAGCACAGCAGCAGCAGCGCAGCGGTTCTTTGAGGGCTCATAAAATACAAACCGGAGCAGTAATTAAAACTCTTTCTATGGTTTTGGTACCACCAACATGGGATTGGATACTCACTTGGGACTAGCTGCGTAAGGCCATCTAGAAGGCCTTACTGACAACAACTTGTGATGTGATTGGCTATGGCAATTGTCTATCAACTGTATGTGTCCATTCACTTACAGTGCATAGACGCCTGCATTGTTGATTCTGAAGGCCCCAGGCAGATTTTGTACAGCATGGCAACATAAGCTATCTAAATTCTGATTGGATACAAACTCTAACCTAAAAACAACAGCACTGAAAGGAGCATAATATGACATGAAGAGAATATGAATACTTTCAGATATTTAGGTAAAGTAAATTAAGAATTACTTTTATCTTTAATTATGATCATGATTTCTGGTTATGTTAGGCCAGCAGAGAAGGCCTTGCTGGCCCTGACGGCACGCCACTGCATAATAATCATGATGTATTATTATGAGTCACATTATCCACTGATGATAATCCTATGTGAATCAGCTCATTTCTACTTTTACGCTAATGTGTTAATAATTTCACACATAAGTCGCTCCTGAGTATAAGTCGCACCCCTGGCCAAACTATGAACAAAACTGTGACTTATAGTCCGAAAAATACGGTACGCTATATTTAAATCTGCCAAAAAACATTTTTTTAGGTAGAAATATCACACATTACATTACAAAACATATTAGACAAAGCATGATGTAAGCCGATTTTTCATTTTGTTATGGTAGGATGTGACGATTAGCGCTATTATTGTGAAGCCGGAAGTCTGTAATTGGTACTAGAAAAGTTGTCTTGACTTGATTTGACAAAAGTCTCTCATTAAAAAGTGACTTTAGACTTCCTGTCAACCAAGAGTGTTTCTTTGTTAATTTGTAAGTATAGCTTTTGGATTACTACGTATGAGTCTCTAATTGCTGCCTTCTCTACTAAATTTGCTAAATTTAATTAAAGTGTAGATTTAATTGGTTCAAAGTGCCCGACCTTAATAGTGCATGTTTCACCTTCAGTATGTGGGCTGTTGAAGCTTGAAAGAGACTCACAGCCATAAACCGCAGAAAAGTGGATGAAGGAACTTCAGTGGTAGAGTAGCCAGAAATTGTACTCAAGTAAGAGTACTGTTACTTAGAGATTTATTACTCAAGTAAAAGTAAGGAGTAGTCACCAAAATATTTACTTGAGTAAAAGTAAAAAGTATGTTGTGAAAAAACTACTCAAGTACTGAGTAACTGATGAGTAACCTGTTCGTTTAATGATGACGGCAACAAATAATGCACAAAAACGTAAAAATAGCAATGAGCAAACTCAGAGCCAGGAATATCTCTTAAGCAACTAAAACAATAATATATATTAAATAATAATACATTAACATAAAAAAAATGAAGGCAAATTGAGCCACAATAACTTAACAGCACCATAGGCTCAGTAGGCAGAGATTACAAAGGAAAATAACAAGTTAGCCTTTATGCAAACCATAAACTGATTGGTGAAACGGAGTCAAACGTCACCAGTGACTGCATTTGATTGGTGAAACGGAGTCAAACGTCACCAGTGACTGTATTTGATTGGTGAAACGGAGTCAAACGTCACCAGTGACTGCATTTGATTGGTGAAACGGAGTCAAACGTCACCAGTGACTGCATTCGATTGGTGAAACGGAGTCAAACGTCACCAGTGACTGCATTCGATTGGTGAAACGGAGTCAAACGTCACCAGTGACTGTATTTGATTGGTGAAACGGAGTCAAACGTCACCAGTGACTGCATTCGATTGGTGAAACGGAGTCAAACGTCACCAGTGACTGCATTTGATTGGTGAAACGGAGTCAAACGTCACCAGTGACTGCATTCGATTGGTAAAACGGAGTCAAACGTCACCAGTGACTGTATTTGATTGGTGAAATGGAGTCAAACGTCACCAGTGACTGCATTCGATTGGTGAAACGGAGTCAAACGTCACCAGTGACTGTATTTGATTGGTGAAACGGAGTCAAACGTCACCAGTGACTGTATTCGATTGGTGAAACGGAGTCAAACGTCACCAGTAACTGTATTTGATTGGTGAAACGGAGTCAAACGTCACCAGTGACTGTATTTGATTGGTGAAACGGAGTCAAACGTCACCAGTGACTGCATTTGATTGGTGAAACGGAGTCAAACGTCACCAGTAACTGCATTTGATTGGTGAAACGGAGTCAAACGTCACCAGTGACTGCATTTGATTGGTGAAACGGAGTCAAACGTCACCAGTGACTGCATTCGATTGGTGAAACGGAGTCAAACGTCACCAGTGACTGTATTTGATTGGTGAAACGGAGTAAAACGTCACCAGTGACTGTATTCGATTGGTGAAACGCAGGCATGCGATAGATCCTACTTTGAAGGTCTGTCTGACAAACCAAAACAAACAAAGCGTGCATTAACAGATTGATAAAAATCAGTAGCGAGCTGAATGTAGATAAATGGAGCGGAGTAAAAGTAGCGTTTCTTCTCTATAAATATACTCAAGTAAACATAAAAGTATGTTGCATTAAAGGCCTACTGAAAGCCACTACTACCGATCACGCAGTCTGATAGTTTATATAATAATGATGAAATCTTAACATTGCAACACATGCCAATACGGCTGGGTTAACTTATAAAGTGCAATTTTAAACTTCCCAGGAAACTTCCGCTTGAAAACGTCGCGGTATGATGACGTATGCGCGTGACGTCACGAGGTCAAGGGAAGTGTTTGGACCCAATTCAAATACCTCTGTTTTCTTCGACAAAATTCCACAGTATTCTAGACATCTGTGTTGGTGAATCTTTTGCAATTTGTTTAATGGACAATGGAGACTGCAAATAAGAAAGTTGTAGGTGCGATCGGTGGAGCGGCGGACTACAGCAAAACCAACACCAGGAAGTTGTGTTGTGTTTTGAGCAGGATAGCAGATGCACTACAGTGAGTAAGCCCGCCGCCGCATTTAAGTTAGCTTCTGTTTTTTTAGCTTCGCCAAGCTGAATATTATTAATCGTGTATTTACATGTTCATGGTTTAATAGTATTTTTGATCTTCTGTCTATCCATCCAGTCAGGGTTTTTTTAAATTTAGTTTCTATCTGCATTTGAGACTGCTATGCTATCACGTTGGCTACGTAGCTAGGTTAGCTTCTATTTTTTTAGCTTCGAAAAGCTGAATATTATTAATCGTGTATTTACATGTTCATGGTTTAATAGTATTTTTGATCTTCTGTCTATCCATCCAGTCAGGGTTTTTTTTAAATTTAGTTTCTATCTGCATTTGAGACTGCTATGCTATCACGTTGGCTACGTAGCTAGGTTAGCTTCTATTTTTTTAGCTTCGAAAAGCTGAATATTATTAATCGTGTATTTACATGTTCATGGTTTAATAGTATTTTTGATCTTCTGTCTATCCATCCAGTCAGGGTTTTTTTTTATTTAGTTTCTATCTGCATTTGAGACTGCTATGCTATCACGTTGGCTACGTAGCTAGGTTAGCTTCTATTTTTTTAGCTTCGAAAAGCTGAATATTATTAATCGTGTATTTACATGTTCAGTCACTGTGAATGTCCATTTCACGTTCTCGACTCTCATTTTCAAGAGGATATAGTATCTGAGGTGGTTTAAAATACAAATCTGTGATCTACAATAGAAAAAGGAGAGAGTGTGGAATCCAATGAGCCAGCTTGTACCTAAGTTACGGTCAGAGCGAAAAAAGATACGTCCATCACCGCCTCTCAAGTCCTTTACTGTAACGTTCCTCATCTACGAATCTTTCATCCTCGCTCAAATTAATGGGGTAATCGTCACTTTCTCGGTCCGAATCTCTCTCGCTCCATTGTAAACAATGGGGAATTGTGAGGAATACTAGCTCCTGTGACGTCACGCTACTTCCGGTACAGGCAAGGCTTTTTTTATCAGCGAGCAAAAGTTGCGAACTTTATCGTCGATTTTCTCTACTAAATCCTTTCAGCAAAAATATGGCAATATCGCGAAATGATCAAGTATGACACATAGAATGGATCTGCTATCCCCGTTTAAATAAAAAAAAATTCATTTCAGTAGGCCTTTAAAACTACTCTTAGAAGTACAATTTATCCCAAAAGTTACTCAAGTAGATGTAACGGAGTAAATGTAGCGCGTTACTACTAGGGATGATGTTTGATAAGAAATTATCGAGTTTGAGCCCATTATCGAATCCTCTTATCGAACCGATTCCTTATCGATTCTCTTATCGAATCCAGATAGGTTGTTGTATATGAAAAAAAACACAATATTTGGTTTAACAAAAGCTCACTTTTATTTTATAAGAAAAAAAAATAAAAAAAATATATATATATATATTGACTGTTACCCGCCTTAAAAAAATAAAATAAATAAATATTGACTGTTGTTACCCAAAGTATATTAAGTGGGATTTTTCAGAAAAACAAATATATACAGTAACACAAAAACAACCTGTCTCTGTGATCACTATAGGTGAATAGCCATGCCTTGAGGCGTTTTTTCCGGTCCATTATTTTTGCTGCTTGTGTGATGTCCCACAGGGCATTTCTTGTGGGACGGGATTCGTTCCCAGGGATTCGAATAAAAAACTCTTTTTCTTTTTTATAGTGGCCTAGATGACGGTAACTGGTTCTCAAAAAGGGGTTTGAGTCCATGGAATCGATTATTTTCTTATCGAATGGTTCTTTTCTTATCGAACAACCGGGAGAACCGGTTTCGAACATCATCCCTAGTTACTACCCACCTCTTGTACTAAGAGATCATTAAGACACTCATGGACATTGACTGAGTGTAGGATCCACTAAACAGCCTCTTTCGTGGTGATGTTAAGTGCTATTGATTGGGGAGGGATATGAATTAACTTGGTTTGTGGACACGGCAGTGTCATTGACAGGTCTACATACCGGCCTGGTTGGTGGTGATGTTGACCGTGGAGTATCGCGGAGAAGCCGGGTTCTTCCCGGAGACGCCGTTGACCGCCTGCACCTCGAAGCTGTAACGGGTGTGAGCCTGCAGATTCCTCACCACCACCTTTTTCTGCCTCAGCCCCAGCCTCCGGGGGGAGATGTCCACGTTGTCGTCGCAGCGTGTGCAAGGACTGCGGTCTCGCAGGCATTTCTTACACACCACGTTATACACCAGGTCGCTCCTCCCACCGGTGTCCTCAGGCTCCTCCCACTCCAGTGACAGCGAGGTCTCGTTGACACTGGATATTACGTTGCGGGGGGCTGATGGGATGGCTGCAAAGTGTACAAAATGATGGTCAGTCATTGTTCTTACTCAGCAGTTATTAACTAACCAGTTATTCAAAAATCAACGCCGTTGTTTGTAATGCCATAAACTGACTGAGTTGCTTGCAACACACTGCAAAAAGTCAGTGTTCAAAAACAATAAAAGTTGGAAAAGTCTGCAAAAGTCCCATAAATGTTCAAAATACCTACCCAAGTTATTTTAAGGTATTTTGGGGTTCATTGAGCTTAGCTAATTTGACTTGTTTTGGAAAGTCTTGACAAGCCAAATGTTCTTGTTCTATTGGCAGATAATTTTGCTTAGTTCAAGTAAAATACCCCTCATTTTTGCATTTTTTCCCCTTGTTTTTGAACACTGACTTTTTGCAGTGTACAACTCTCGTCGGTCTCAGTACCGGCGCATTGTGCCAATTTCGAGGATTTTGTGCAATCTGAGTCTACGTTTGTTTTTTCACAGAATTATTGCGCGTAGATATTAAGAAGAAAGAGGGGAAGTATTTTGGCTCTGGCAGTTTTACGAGATATTTTTGCTTCGATGTCTGCTTGAAAAGAACATGTCTCTGGGCGACCAGTCAGACACAGGAGTGGTTTCGAGTTCCTAAAACTAGTTTTCTGCTCATTTGTCAACAATTTATTTTGTAACCGTCTATTTTGGCGAATAATTATGACGCGTATCCCTTTTTTAATGCGACCTGAGCTCGGGAGCGTTTCACATTGAGGGACGCATCGCATATACCGTATTTTTCGGACTATAAGTCGCAGTTTTTTTCATAGTTGACTTATACTCAGGAGCGACTTATGTGTGAAATGATTAACACATTAGCGTAAAATATCAAATAATATTATTTAGCTCATTCACGTAAGAGACTAGACGTATAAGATTTCATGGGATTTAGCGATTAGGAGTGACAGATTGTTTGGTAAACATATAGCATGTTCTATATGTTATAGTTATTTGAATGACTCTTACCATAATATGTTGCGTTAACATACCAGGCACGTTCTCAGTTGGTTATTTATGTGTCATATAACGTACACGTATTCTTGTCCAGTCTGTGGAACGCTCTCCCTGACCACCTGAGGGCACCACAGACTATGGATGCTTTAAAAAAAAGGCTTAAAAGCCCTTCTTTTTAAAAAAGCCTTTTTTTAGATATGTGCATACTAGCTATAACTATTTGGCTGTTCTAGTTTTTATTTTTATTTATTTCTTTATTATCTTTTTTATTTATTTTATTTTTTTGTTAATACACTGTAGCACTTTGAGATTGTTTACTCAATATAAAGTGCTCTATACAAATAAAATCTATTATTATTATTATTATTTATTTTAAATTGCCTTTCAAATGTCTATTTTTGGTGTTGGGTTTTATCAAATACATTTCCCCAAAAAATGCGACTTATATACCTGTATGTTTTTTCCTTCTTTATTATGCATTTTCGGCCGGTGCGACTTATACTCCGGAGCGACTTATACTCCGAAAAATATGGTATATCCAATTTATATCCACATACGAATGAGGCCTGGGTCAAATATGAAAAAGTCGGAATCGCACCGTTCTCACAGACATGGGAAACATGTATACAGGGCAAAACAAATTGGAATTGAACAAGGCCTAAGAAGCAACCTGATTGCCAAGCAGTGACAGGTGTGTCCTGAATGCCAAATCAATACGGTTGGATAAAGGAGCAGGAAGTGGAAACAAGAAAGCATGAGCGCTGGAACGTAAATAACACCAAGCACTTAACACAAGTCCAAAAACTATCAAAGAGGGTCATGACGTTATCATTCCTAACACTGATCCTTAGTACTAATAAAACTAAAACATTTTCAACACTAAAAGTTGTCATTGTTATTTTGAATAATGACAAAATATACACCCCGGTCACTTTTTCACCTGAAGATCCAAACCACAAAGTGAGATAAAGTGACTTTTTATTGGGTTAATGGTAGAGATGTCCGATAATGGCTTTTTTGCCGATATTCCGATATTGTCCAACTCTTAATTACCGATTCCGATATCAACCGATACGGATATATACAGTCGTGGAATTAACACATTATTATGCTTAATTTTGTTGTGATGCCCCGCTGGATGCATTAAACAATGTAACAAGGTTTTCCAAAATAAATCAACTCAAGTTATGGAAGAAAATGCCATATTTATTATTGAAGTCACAAAGTGCATTATTTTTTTTAACATGCCTCAAAACAGTTGGAATTTTGGGATATGCATGAGGAAGTTGAGGTGGGTGGGGTGGGGGGGGGGGGTTGAGGTGGGGGATAGGGGGTAGCGGGGGGTCTATATTGTAGCGTCCTGGAAGAGTTAGTGCTGCAAGGGGTTCTGGGTATTTGTTCTGTTGTGTTTATGTTGTGTTATGGTGCGGATGTTCTCCCGAAATGTGTTTGTCATTCTTGTTTGGTGTGGGTTCACAGTGTGGCTCATATTTGTAACAGTGTTAAAGTTGTTTATACGGCTACCCTCAGTGTGACCTGTATGGCTGTTGACCAAGTATGCTTGCATTCACTTGTGTGTGTGTGAAAAGCTGTAGATATTATGTGACTGGGCCGGCACGCAAAGGCAGTGCCTTTAAGGTTTATTGGCGCTCTATACTTCTCCCGTTTTAAAAATTCATCAATTTTACTTTTTGAAACCGATACCGATAATTTTGAGACCGATATCGATAATTTCCGATATTACATTTTAAAGCATTTATCGGCCAATAATATTGGCAGTCCGATACTATCGGGCATCCCTAATTCTTACTTATTAAACTTAAAATGTGTGATGTCTGTAAGAGTATTTTCATGCATAATTGTAACGTCGTTAGCATTAGCCAATATGCTAAAAAATGTACGAGTGTCTGTGTGAGTATTATTGTGGAGGAGTTCAAGTACCTCGGAGTCTTGTTCACGAGTGAGGGAAGAGTGGATCGTGAGATCGACAGGCAGATCGGTGCGGCGTCTTCAGTAATGCGGACGCTGTATCGATCCGTTGTGGTGAAGAAGGAGCTGAGCCGGAAGGCAAAGCTCTCAATTTACCGGTCGATCTACGTTCCCATCCTCACCTATAGTCATGAGCTTTGGGTCATGACCGAAAGGACAAGATCACGGGTACAAGCGGCCGAAATGAGTTTCCTATGCCGGGTGGCGGGGCTCTCCCTTAGAGATAGGGTGAGAAGCTCTGCCATCCGGGGGGAGCTCAGAGTAAAGCCGCTGCTCCTCCACATGGAGAGGAGCCAGATGAGGTGGTTCGGGCATCTGGTCAGGATGCCACCCGAACGCCTCCCTAGGGAGGTGTTTCGGGCACGTCCGACCGTTAGGAGGCCACGGGGAAGACCCAGGACACGTTGGGAAGACTATGTCTCCCGGCTGGCCTGGGAACGCCTTGGGATCCCCCTGGAGGAGCTGGACGAAGTGGCTGGGGAGAGGGAAGTCTGGGCTTCCCTGCTTAGGCTGCTGCCCCTGCGACCCGACCTCGGATAAGCGGAAGAAGATGGATGGATGGATGGATGGAATTTTGAAATGTATAAATCGATTTAGAATCGGGATGACTAAGAATCACAATTCGGAAGAGAATAACATTTTTGTGCACCCCTAACGGTCTGGCCTGTAACCAATTGGCTGCGATGAACGAGGGACTACTTTAATGAGGAAGAAAAGGATGTACTGTATGTGTAGCTTAGTCCTCATTACTAAGTAATGCGGGTGCATACAAATACGAAAACAAAAATACTTTTCTTGGTGCTCACGGATAACCACAATTCCCATATCAGCAGAGAGCAGGAACACTGTGCTGCATGAAGCAGTGCTCTGCCTTTTGAGTGAGGAATGTTTGAAATGTGGATGATAACCGCTAAGGGGTGTGGGACACAGACCGGTTAAGCCAACGTGCTCTTCATCCTATTACCAAAGAAGAAGGACGAAGGAGAGGGAGAATTTTCCTCCAAACAAGACGTCCACTAACTTTCGCCCCTCAGCCACGTTTCACTTGCCCTGTCCTTTCCAATTAGCGGGAGACGGTTCAGAGTGGAGGCTCTTCTAATTGGACACCACTCTCAAACGCACGCTGAGCCCAAGCTGCCGACTGGCTCAACCTCTCTTGCGCAACACACAGCACAGGCTGCCTGGCACAAGCTCTGACGGACCGCAGGGACAGAACTGTTAGGCCTGTGTGTTTGAATGTTTAGTTAGGAGGTGCTGATGCCCAAGTTCATGCCTGTGTGTGTTGGACAGTGTCAGAGTCCACAGTGTTCCTGCGACAGGGAGGACAGTTGCAAGCCGTGTGTGTCATTTAATGTGTGGAAAGGCCCCCGGAGAGTGATTTTACACAGTCAAGGCAGCTCATGTCACTCTAAATCAGCACCATCACCTCTCTATCCGCCTCTCTCAGAGCTTTGTCCATCCGCAACTGATATGGACTCTGGAGCAGATCACATTAGTTACCGACAAGCCTACAATTTCCTACTGACAAGGCCCACATTTGTTTCCATTGGCCGTTTTTCGGTGACAACTGGGTGTATGTCACATTTACTGCTGTTCTGCGACATATTTCATAAACATTATTAGGATGTAGGGTTGTTCGGTGTCACGTGGAGGGTCGCAGATCACTGCGGGGTATATGTGGGTAACCCCCCACCCCTCTAGGGGAGACCGAAAGCAATGGGTGTCGAGTGGGTCTGACATAATATTGTGAACATATTAGTGAGAGTCCAGTCCATAGTGTTTTTAACATAATAGTGAGAGTCCAGTCCATAGTGGGGCCAGCAGGAAACCATTCCGAGCGGAGACGGGTCTGCAGCGCAGAGATGTCCCCAACCGATGCACAGGCGAGCGGTCAGACCCGGGTCCCGACTCTGGCCAGCCAGCACTTCATCCATGGCCACCGGACTGATCTAAAAAGGGGGTCTATTTAAAGGCCTACTGAAATGATTTTTTTTTATTTAAACGGGGATAGCAGATCCATTCTATGTGTCATACTTGATCATTTCGCGATATTGCCATATTTTTGCTGAAAGGATTTAGTAGAGAACATCGACGATAAAGTTCGCAACTTTTGGTCGCTGATAAAAAAAGCCTTGCCTGTACCGGAAGTAGCGTGACGTCACAGGTTGAAAGGCTCCTCACATTTCCCCATTGTTTACACCAGCAGCGAGAGCGATTCGGACCGAGAAAGCGACTATTACCCCATTAATTTGAGCGAGGATGAAAGATTTGTGGATGAGGAACGTGAGAGTGAAGGACTAGAGTGCAGTGCAGGACGTATCTTTTTTAGCTCTGACCGTAACTTAGGTACAAGCTGGCTCATTGGATTCCACACTTTCTCCTTTTTCTATTGTGGATCACGGATATGTATTTTAAACCACCTCGGATACTATATCCTCTTGAAAATGAGAGTCGAGAACGCGAAATGGACATTCACAGTGACTTTTATCTCCACGACAATACATCGGCGAAGCACTTTAGCTACGGAGCTAACGTGATAGCATCGTGCTTAACTGCATATAGAAACAAAAGAAATAAACCCCTGACTGGAAGGATAGACAGAAAATCAACAATACTATTAAATCATGGACCTGTAACTACACGGTTAATGCTTTCCAGCCTGGCGAAGCTTAACAATGCTGTTGCTAACGACGCCATTAAAGCTAACTTAGCTATGGGACCTCGACAGAGCTATGCTAAAAACATTAGCTATCCACCTACGCCAGCCAGCCCTCATCTGCTCATCAACACCCGTGCTCACCTGCGTTCCAGCGATCGACGAAGCGACGAAGGACTTTACCCGATCATCAATGCGGTCGGCGGCTAGCGTCGGATAGCGCGTCTGCTATCCAAGTCAAAGTCCTCCTGGTTGTGTTGCTGCAGCCAGCCGGTAATACACCGATCCCACCTACAACTTTCTTCTTTGCAGTCTTCATTGTTCAGTAAACAAATTGCAAAAGATTCACCAACCTAGATGTCCAGAATACTGTGGAATTTTGCGATGAAAACCGAGCTTTTTGTATTGGATACAATGTGTCGGAATACTTCCGTTTCAACGATTGACGTCACGCGCATACGTCATCATACATAGACGTTTTCAACCGGAAGTTTCGCGGGAAATTTAAAATTGCACTTTATAAGTTAACCCGGCCGTATTGGCATGTGTTGCAATGTTAAGATTTCATCATTGATATATAAACTATCAGACTGCGTGGTCGGTAGTAGTGGCTTTGTGTAGGCCTTTAAGTTATTCTACCCAAAACTGGAACAAAGATTCGTCCACAATTATGACATCACTTCTTTGAACTTACGAAAAGACTGAGCCGGGGTGAAATGCACAGTATTTGTGTGTTTGCAGTGCAGGATGACTTACTGGTGCAGGCAGTGTCCGGGGGGTCGCTATCAGCTCGGTAGAAACCACTCTGGCAGGGACAAATACTGGCTCCTCGGGCACTCGTGCGACTGTTAGGCGGGCACGCGGCACAGAATCCGTCCCCAAATTTGGATTTGAAAGTCCCAGGGATGCAGGCTGGAAGAGAGGGTGCAGAAATAAAGACGGGCAATCAGAGAGAAAAAGGCGAGCTGTCACGCTAAAAGACAAGCAGCCGTCACGCCTGTCAGAGAACAAAAGGTGCGCTGATGAAGCTCGGTATTTATGGAGACGTCGATACTCCAATGAGAAACGGGCCACACTTAAGAACGAGTTATCTTTATATTTGCATCTGCTCTCGAAATTTCACTCTTTTCCAGGTGACATTAATCTCCCTAATGTGGGCTGACAGCCAAGCTTAATGGTAGAGAGGAGGAAACGGCGGATAAAGATGACGATAGACTGCTGACAGGAGATGGCTGTTTTCAGACAAACAGGGACGGGAGAATGTTTCTGAGGAGGATGGATACACCCTAAAACTATCAATCAGTGTCTGCTCAGCCTACAGCCCTCAGGATATCAACAACGCCTTATAATGCAGGCACGGATCTGTCATAATTAACATATAAATCAGTGCTGGATTCGAAGGTAGCAGCAACCAGACACAAATTAGCTGAAAAAACCCTGTTTCCATATGAGTTGGGAAATTGTGTTAGATGTAAATATAAACGGAATATAATGATTTGCAAATCATTTTCAACCCATATTCAATTGAATATGCTACAAAGACAACATATTTGATGTTCAAACTGATAAACATTTTTTTTTTTTTGCAAATAATCATTAACTTTAGAATTTGATGCCAGCAACACGTGACAAAGAAGTTGGGAAAGGTGGCAATAAATACTGATAAAGTTGAGGAATGCTCATCAAACACTTATTTGGAACATCCCACAGGTGTGCAGGCTAATTGGGAACAGGTGGGTGCCATGATTGGGTATAAAAGTAGATTCCATGAAATGCTCAGTCATTCACAAACAAGGATGGGGCGAGGGTCACCACTTTGTCAACAAATGCGTGAGCAAATTGTTGAACAGTTTAAGAAAAAACTTTCTCAACCAGCTATTGCAAGGAATTTAGGGATTTCACCATCTACGCTCCGTAATATCATCAAAGGGTTCAGAGAATCTGGAGAAATCACTGCACGTAAGCAGCTAAGCCCGTGACCTTCCATCCCTCAGGCTGTACTGCATCAACAAGCGACATCAGTGTGTAAAGGATATCACCACATGGGCTCAGGAACACTTCAGAAACCCACTCTCAGTAACTACAGTTGGTCGCTACATCTGTAAGTGCAAGTTAAAACTCTCCTCTGCAAGGCGAAAATCGTTTATCAACAACACCCAGAAACGCCGTCGGCTTCGCTGGGCTTGAGCTCATCTAAGATGGACTGATACAAAGTGGAAAAGTGTTCTGTGGTCTGACGAGTCCACATTTCAAATTGTTTTTGGAAACTGTGGACGTCGTGTCCTCCGGACCAAAGAGGAAAAGAACCATCCGGATTGTTATAGGCGCAAAGTTGAAAAGCCAGCATGTGTGATGGTATGGGGGTGTATTAGTGCCCAAGGCATGGGTAACTTACACATCTGTGAAGGCACCATTAATGCTGAAAGGTACATAGAGGTTTTGGAAGAACATATGCTGCCATCTAAGCGTCGTCTTTTTCATGGACGCCCCTGCTTATTTCAGCAAGACAATGCCAAGCCACATTCAGCACGTGTTACAACAGCGTGGCTTCGTAAAAAAAGAGTGCGGGTACTTTCCTGGCCCGCCTGCAGTCCAGACCTGTCTCCCATCGAAAATGTGTGGTGCATTATGAAGCCTAAAATACCACAGACTGTTGAACGACTGATACATAAAACAAGAATGGGAAAGAATTCCACTTTCAAAGCTTCCACAATTAGTTTCCTCAGTTCCCAATCATTTATTGAGTGTTGTTAAATTAAAAGGCCATGTAACACAGTGGTGAACATGCCCTTTCCCAACTACTTTGGCACGTGTTGCAGCCATGAAATTCTAAGTTAATTATTATTTGCAAAAAATAAATAAAGTTTATGAGTTTGAACATCAAATATCTTGCCTTTGTAGTACATTCAATTGAATATGGGTTGAAAAGGATTTGCAAATCATTGTATTCCGTTTATATTTACATCCAACACAATTTCCCAACTCATATGGAAACGGGGTTTGTATTAGATGCCGTTGTACGGATAAACCGTGGTAAGCCAAAACGAAAGAAGGATTATCAGTGTTAGATGTGGATAAATGAGCCCTGTTTGCCACACTCCCAAGCGGTGGTGTGAAAGCGGGGTATCTGGAAAACATCTGTCCTGTCAGCATGAAGCCCGGACCAGTCGGGGAGTGAGTGATTAACTAGTCGGCCTAAGTGGTCTTTCATTTTGAACCCGAGCTCCAAGCCTAATTCTCAGCAATGGCACTTTCAGGATAATCAGCGCAGCTAACAGCCCTAAAACTGCGCAATAAAAAGCTCAAGGAAATAAGATGACAGTGCAGAATGTTTCCCTGCACACCAGCCTCCGGGCTCCACACTATCTGCTCGCATTCATGTTTGTCCCATTACACAGTGCATTAGATTTCCTTTTATTTGTTTTCATCGAGTGGGTTGCCGAGTCGCCCCACTGCTTGGCTTCAATCCAATAACCCAGGGGTGTCCAAGCTACAGCCTGCTAGCCAAGTGCGGCCCGCCCGGCGTATAATTGCTGCAACTTTGCCATCTTGTGGACATAGTCAGTAATTCAGGTTAATGACAATGATTTACACGATAAAGTTAAAGTACCACTGATAGTCACTAGGTGTGTGTGTTTGACCCTGTCATGATCCGTGGTCCAGATCATGTTTTGTGTTTTCGGTTAATTTTGGACTCCTATAGTTCCTGATTGTGCACATCTGAGTTGATTACCATGGCTACCTATTATTTTCCTATACATACACCTGTATATATGTATATTTACATATATACACTACCGTTCAAAAGTTTGGGGTCACATTGAAATGTCCTTACTTTGAAGGAAAAGCACTGTACTTTTCAATGAAGATAACTTTAAACTAGTCTTAACTTTAAAGAAATACACTCTATACATTGCTAATGTGGTAAATGACTATTCTAGCTGCAAATGTCTGGTTTTTGGTGCAATATCTACATAGGTGTATAGAGGCCCATTTCCAGCAACTATCACTCCAGTGTTCTAATGGTACAATGTGTTTGCTCATTGGCTCAGAAGGCTAATTGATGATTAGAAAACCCTTGTGCAATCATGTTCACACATCTGAAAACAGTTTAGCTCGTTACAGAAGCTACAAAACTGACCTTCCTTTGAGAAGATTGAGTTTCTGGAGCATCACATTTGTGGGGTCAATTAAACGCTCAAAATGGCCAGAAAAAAAGAACTTTCATCTGAAACTCGACAGTCTATTCTTGTTCTTAGAAATGAAGGCTATTCCACAAAATTGTTTGGGTGACCCCAAACTTTTGAACGGTAGTATATATATATATATATATATATATATATATATATATATATATATATATATATAATATATATATATATATATATATATATATATATATATATATATATATATATATATATGTATATATATATATATATATATATATATATAATAATATCATACTTGCCAACCTTGAGACCTCCGATATCGGGATGTGGGGGGTGGGGGGGCGGGGGCGTGGTTAAGATGGGAATATATTTAAGCTAGAATTCACCAACTCAAGTATTTCATATATATATATATATATATATATATATATATATATATATATATATATATATATATATATATATATATATATATATATATATATATATATATATATATATATATATATATTTATATATATATATTTATTTATTTTATTATACATATAAATAAAATAAATACTTGAATTTCAGTGTTCTGGTGGCCACCAGTAGATGGCAGTATTGGTTCCTGTTTAAGAGTGTCACAACATTGCTGTTTACGGCAGACAAACTGCTTTACGGTAGACTAAACGTGACTGCTGTTGTTACCGCGATGGGAGGACGTTAATGAAACTGCTTAACAATAAACCCACATAAGAAACCAAGAACTCGCCCTCGATCGTTCTACAGTTATGACGTCATTGGGCAGGCACGCTGTTTATATCGTGGGAAAGCGGACGTGAGAACAGGCTGTCCCCACTCAGGTCCGCATTGAGCTGGAGGGGGTGTGGCCTCCAGCTCCGGCTGAATACTGGGAGTTTGTTGGTAAAAACGGGAGGGTTGGCAAGTATGATATATATATATATATATATATATATATATATATATATATGTATTTCCTCCTCCGCCTTTGCAGCGCCTCTTGGAGAGTTTTGGCTGAGCGCGGCAACCAGACTGAGGCGACAAATGAAACGTCTGAGTGATTAATGTTAGCGTGGCCATGTTGGCTCACGTGGCTCTGAATGGTGTTAATGAGCGCCGTCGCCCGTAGATTAATTCGCCCGGCCGCAGAGGAAATGACGCTTCCTCATAGCAACCCCCTGGCTCTAAGGTCCCGGAGAGCTTTCCTGGCAAGCTTTTAACCTTGGGCCACCGAATGACGACAACGGGTGTCTCGGCGGCGTGTTCGACAATGTCTCTCCCGCCCAGGTGGGAGAGAACGCGACGCTCGTCCGTCCCGCAGCACCCCCTGTCCTCCCTTTTTCATTTGTTCACTCCATCGTTGGCACGTCGCACGTCCACGCGTCTGTGGGCTTCAAATGCTGTTATCTGCATTTTCCCTCTATTGGCCCTCTTTTCTGTGCCTTCCTGCTATCTTCCCTTCCCTGCTGTCCTACTCTTACTGTATTTGTATGCTGCTCCTCTCTGCAACACCTCATTAATTCATACCCTCCTCCACCCTCCTTCACCTCTATTCACCAGCCACACAATGCACGCCGAGAGGGCACAAACCGGGGTGACTTGCAATGAAACTATTAAGCAGAGCGGGTTAAATACCATTCAGATTTGATGCAGGGATGGCCGTAATGAGGGAGCGTTGAGAATGGTGTGGAATTGATTGCGGATGACTATCAGGGCTTGATCTACTAGAGGTTTGCGTGTATTGAAACATGTGCAAACTTAATAGCACGCGAAGCTGATCTACTAAAGCAGGGGTGTCAAACTCATTTTAGATGGGGGGAGAAAAATCTACTCCCAAGTGGGCCCGAACTGGTAAAATCACGGCACGATAACTTAAAAATAAAGACGACTTCAGATTATTTTCTTTGTTTAAAATAGAACAAGCGCATTCTGAAAATGTACAAACCCCGTTTCCATATGAGTTGGGAAATTGTGTTAGATGTAAATATAAACGGAATACAATGATTTGCAAATCCTTTTCAACCCATATTCAATTGAATGCACTACAAAGACAACATATTTGATGTTTAAACTCATAAACTTGATTTTTTTTTTGCAAATAATAATGAACTTAGAATTTCATGGCTGCAACACGTGCCAAAGTAGTTGGGAAAGGGCATGTTCACCACTGTGTTACATGGCCTTTCCTTTTAACAACACTCAGTAAACGTTTGGGAACTGAGGAGACACATTTTTGAAGCTTCTCAGGTGGAATTCTTTCCCATTCTTGCTTGATGTACAGCTTAAGTTGTTCAACAGTCCAGGGGTCTCCGTTGTGCTATTTTAGGCTTCATAATGCGCCACACATTTTCAATGGGAGACAGGTCTGGACTACAGGCAGGCCAGTCTAGTACCCGCACTCTTTTACTATGAAGCCACGTTGATGTAACACGTGGCTTGGCATTGTCTTGCTGAAATAAGCAGGGGCGTCCATAGTAACGTTGCTTGGATGGCAACATATGTTGCCCCAAAACCTGTATGTACCTTTCAGAATTAATGGTGCCTTCACAGATGTGTAAGTTACCCATGTCTTGGGCACTAATACACCCCCCATACCATCACACATGCTGGCTTTTCAACTTTGCGCCTATAACAATCCGGATGGTTCTTTTCCTCTTTGGTCCGGAGGACACGACGTCCACAGTTTCCAAAAACAATTTGAAATGTGGACTCGTCAGACCACAGAACACTTTTCCACTTTGTATCAGTCCATCTTAGATGAGCTCAGGACCAGCGAAGCCAACGGCGTTTCTGGGTGTTGTTGATAAACGGTTTTCGCCTTGCATAGGAGAGTTTTAACTTGGACTTACAGATGTAGCGACCAACTGTAGTTACTGACAGTGGGTTTCAGAAGTGTTCCTTAGCCCATGTGGTGATATCCTTTACACACTGATGTCGCTTGTTGATGCAGTACAGCCTGAGGGATGGAAGGTCACGGGCTTAGCTGCTTACGTGCAGTGATTTCTCCAGATTCTCTGAACCCTTTGATGATATTACGGAGCGTAGATGGTGAAATCCCTAAATTCCTTGCAATAGCTGGTTGAGAAAGGTTTTTCTTAAACTGTTCAACAATTTGCTTACGCATTTGTTGACAAAGTGGTGACCCTCGCCCCATCCTTGTTTATAAATGACTGAGCATTTCATGGAATCTACTTTTATACCCAATCATGGCACCCACCTGTTCCCAATTTGCCTGTTCACCTGTGGGATGTTCCAAATAAGTGTTGGATGAGCATTCCTCAACGTTATCAGTATTTATTGCCACCTTTCCCTACTTCTTTGTCACGTGTTGCTGGCATCAAATTCTAAAGTTAATGATTATTTGCAACAAAAAAAAAAGTTTATCAGTTTGAACATCAAATATGTTGTCTTTGTAGCATATTCAACTGAATATGGGTTGAAAATGATTTGCAAATCATTGTATTCCGTTTATATTCACAATTTCCCAACTCATATGGAAACGGGGTTTGTATATGTTGACCACATTAACCCTGGCAATGGACCCTGTGTGTATATGTATGTAATGCCATTGTTTACAAATTTGGTAAATAAATAACCAAAACATTTATATTTTGTTGTTTTCTTACTGTACCGAAAATGAACCGAACCGTGACCTCTAAACCGAGGTACGTCCATCCATCCATCCATCCATCTTCTTCCGCTTATCCGAGGTCGGGTCGCGGGGGCAGCAGCCTAAGCAGGGAAGCCCAGACTTCCCTCTCCCCAGCCACTTCGTCCAGCTCTTCCCGGGGGATCCCGAGGCGTTCCCAGGCCAGCCGGGAGACATAGTCTTCCAAACGCGTCCTGGGTCTTCCCCGTGGCCTCCTACCGGTCAGATGTGACCTAAACATCTCCCTAGGGAGGCGTTTGGGTGGCATCCTGACCAGATGCCCGGACCACCTCATCTGGCTCCTCTTGATGTGGAGGAGCAGCGGCTTTACTTTGAGCTCCTCCCGGATGGCAGAGCTTCTCACCCTATCTCTAAGGGAGAGCCCCGCCACCCGGCGGAGGAAACCAATTTCGGCCGCTTGTACCCGTGATCTTGTCCTTTCGGTCATAACCCAAAGCTCATGACCATAGGTGAGGATGGGAACTTAGATCGACCGGCTCAGCTCCTTCTTCACCACAACGGATCGATACAGCGTCCGCATTACTGAAGACGCCGCACCGATCCGCCTGTCGATCTCACGATCCACTCTTCCCTCACTCGTGAACAAGACTCCCAGGTACTTGAACTCCTCCACTTGGGGCAGGGTCTCCTCCGCAACCCGGAGATGGCACTCCACCCTTTTCCGGGCGAGAACCATGGACTCGGACTTGGAGGTGCTGATTCTCATCCCAGTCGCTTCACACTCGGCTGCAAACCGATCCAGTGAGAGCTGAAGATCCTGGCCAGATGAAGCCATCAGGACCACATCATCTGCAAAAAGCAGAGACCTAATCCTACAGCCACCAAACCGGATCCCCTCAACGCCTTGACTGCGCCTAGAAATTCTGTCCATAAAAGTTATAAACAGAATCGGTGACAAAGGGCAGCCTTGGCGGAGTCCAACCCTCGCTGGAAACATGTCTGACTTACTGCCGGCAATGCGGACCAAGCTCTGACACTGATCATACAGGGAGCGGACCGCCACAATCAAAACCGAGGTACGTACCGAACCGTAATTTTTGAGTATCGTTACACCCTTAAGTAACGTCCACAAAGTATTGGTCTGCTCAACACTTGCAACAGGAGCTCAAAACATTCAGAGATTTAAAATATCTATTAAAACACACATACCTTGGCATTGGGTCCGATCTGCAGTGGGTTCAAAACCAGCGACACAGGTGCAGGCACCCACCGGAACCATCCACTCGCCATCGCCGTTGCAGTACAGCTTGAGCGGGACGGACATCTCCATGGCATTGGTCACACAGGCCCCCGGAGCGATGACTAAGGACGTGGCTTCGGCGCCGGTCGCGGTCTCCGGGAAGACGGCAAAATTAGCGATTGTGGTGGAGCACTTTTTGAAGAAGACCCTGACGGAGATGAGCGACATGCAGGCGCCAAAGTCCTGGAAGGCCAGGAAGAAGCCGGCCTTGGAGAGCGGCCCGAAGCTCCGCACTTTGGTGTTGATCCTGCCGGCTTCCAGCAGGGAGAAGCTCTCGTCCGGGGCGATGGTATCCACTTTCACGTAAGGGTTCTCCCTCCACAGGGGGCTGGTGTCTGTGGCGGCGTCCCCGTCGGACTCGTAGTAAAACAGATTAAACGTCTCTTTGCAGGAGCCGGGGATGTTGGGGATGCTGGCGCAGTCACGTACGGAGAACTTGAGCTCCACGTAGACTCGCAGCACGCCCCTGCGGGGGATGTAGTCCGTCCTGAGCCAGTTGTTCTGGTTGGGCTGTCGGACGTTACACACCTGGTAGGTCCTGATCGGGCTCATGGAGTCGTCATAGCCGCTGACTTCCTCCCACTGCGGGTTTGAAAATGGTGCGACAAAAGGAAACAAGGTGCATAGTTAGATACATTTAAAATAGAGTATATTTCTCATTTAGCAAGGACCCAACCACAGCAGATAGGCGCTTATCTGTTGTGTTTTAATTAATACCAAGTCGTATTAAACATAGAGCTCGCTAATACAAAGCGGTGAAGCATGAACACATTCAAAAGTGTGAAATGACATCTGATTAAAAAAAAAAAACACACATCCCACATTGTGTCGGGTACGGACTGTGAGGAATAATTTGTAGCCGTAATGATTCGAACTGCAAGCATCCGTCGAGAAATTCTATTCATTATGCGCAGACTATTACTGGGAACACATTTTTCTCATTAAAACCCTTTTTCACGCATCACGGCTGTTTGACAAACAGGCCTGATGTTGATCAGAAGTCGTAAAAACAAGCTTGGGTCCGCATTTATACGGGCGTTTAACACATATGTTAAAAAGGAACACGCACTTTTCCCTTTTCTGTGCATTCTAAATACCGTATTTTTTGGAATATAAATCGCAATTTTTTTCAGTTATTCAGCCTGTTGTTCACTATTCTTTATTTATTTTAAATTGCCTTTCAAATGTCTATTCTTGGTGTTGGCTTTTATCTAGGGCTGCAACAACTAATCGATTAAATCGATTAAAATCGATTATTAAAATAGTTGCCATTTTATTTTGTCATCGATTCGTTGGATCTATGCTATGCGCAGAATTTTTATTTTTTTATTTTTAAATAAACCTTTATTTATAAACTGCAACATTTACAAACAGCTGAGAAACAATAATCAAAATAAGTATGGTGCCAGTATGCTGTTTTTTTTCAATAAAATACTGGATAGGATAGAAATGTAGTTGGTCTCTTTTTTCCGAATAGTAATCGATTAATCGAAGTAATAATCGACAGATTAATCGATTATCAAATTATCAGCCCTAGTTTTATCAAATACATTTCCCCCAAAAATGCGACTTATACTCCAGTGCGACTTATATATGTTTTTCTTCTTCTTTATTATGCATTTTCGGCCGGTGCGACTTATACTCCGGAGCGACTTATACTCCAAAAAATACGGTATGTGCTCCAATCACTCTATCACAAAAAAATAAGAGTTGTAGAACTGATTGGAAACTTAAGACAGCCATGACATTATGTTCTTTACAAGTGTATGTAAACTTTTGATCGCGACTGTACATACACATGTATATGTGTGTATAAATGTATACGTTTATATACATGTATATGTATCCATCCTATATATATAAGACTATAAGTCGCAATTTTTTTCATAGTTTGGCCGGGGGTGCGACTTATACTCAGGGGCGACTTATGTGTGAAATTATTAACACATTAGCGTAAAATATCAAATAATATTATTTAGCTCATTCACGTAAGAGACTAGACGTATAAGATTTCATGGGATTTAGCGATTAGGAGTGACAGATTGTTTGGTAAACGTATAGCATGTTCTATATGTTGTATAACGTACACTTATTCAGCCTATTGTTCACTATTCTGTATTTATTTTAAATTGCCTTTCAAATGTCTATTCTTGGTGATGGGTTTTATCAAATACATTTCCCCCAAAAATGCGACTTATAATCCAGTGCGACTTATATATGTTTTTCTTCTTCTTTATTATGTATTTTCGGCCGGTGCGACTTATACTCCAGAGCAACTTATACTCCAAAAAATACGGTATGTGCTCCAATCACTCTATCACAAAAAAATAAGAGTTGTAGAACTGATTGGAAACTTAAGACAGCCATGACATTATGTTCTTTACAAGTGTATGTAAACTTTTGATCGTGACTGTACATACACATGTATATGTGTGTATAAATGTATATGTGTATATACATGTATATGTATCCATCCTATATATATATACCGTATTTTTTGGACTATAAGTCGCAATTTTTTTCATAGTTTGGCCGGGGGGTGCGACTTATACTCAGGAGCGACTTATGTGTGAAATTATTAACACATTAGCGTAAAATATCAAATAATATTATTTAGCTCATTCACGTAAGAGACTAGACGTATAAGATTTCATGGGATTTAGCGATTAGGAGTTATTATTCTTTATTTATTTTAAATTGCCTTTCAAATGTCTATTCTTGGTGTTGAGTTTTATGTAGGGCTGCAACAACTAATCGATTAAATCGATTCAAATCGATTATTAAAATATTTGCCGATTAATTTAGTCATTGATTCGTTGGATCTATGCTGTGCGCATGCGCAGAGTTTTTATTTTTTTTTATTTTTTTTTTTATTTTTTTTTTTAAATAAACCTTTATTTATAAACTGCAACATTTACAAACAGCTGAAAAACAATAATCAAAATAAGTATGGTACCAGTATGCTGTTTTTTTTCAATAAAATACTGGATAGGACAGAAATGTAGTTGGTCTCTTTTATCCGATTATTAATCGATTAATCAAAGTAATAATCGACAGATTAATCGATTATCAAATTAATCATTAGTTGCAGCCCTAGTTTTATCAAATACATTCCCGCAAAAAATGCGACTTATACTCCAGTGCGACTTATATATATATATATTTCCTTCTTTATTATGCATTTTTAGCCGGTGCGACTTATACTCCGGAGCGACTTATACTCCAAAAAATACGGTATGTGCTCCAATCACTCTATCACAAAAAAATAAGAGTTGTAGAACTGATTGGAAACTTAAGACAGCCATGACATTATGTTCTTTACAAGTGTATGTCAACTTTTGATCGCGACTGTACATACACATGTATATGTGTGTATAAATGTATATGTGTATATACATGTATATGTATCCATCCTATATATATATACCGTATTTTTCGGACTATAAGTCGCAATTTTTTTCATAGTTTGGCCGGGGGTGCGACTTATACTCAGGGGCGACTTATGTGTGAAATTATTAACACATTAGCGTAAAATATCAAATAATATTATTTAGCTCATTCACGTAAGAGACTAGACGTATAAGATTTCATGGGATTTAGCGATTAGGAGTGACAGATTGTTTGGTAAACGTATAGCATGTTCTATATGTTGTATAACATACACTTATTCAGCCTGTTGTTCACTATTCTGTATTTATTTTAAATTGCCTTTCAAATGTCTATTCTTGGTGATGGGTTTTATCAAATACATTTCCCCAAAAAATGCGACTTATAATCCAGTGCGACTTATATATGTTTTTCTTCTTCTTTATTATGTATTTTCGGCCGGTGCGACTTATACTCCAGAGCAACTTATACTCCGAAAAATACGGTATGTGCTCCAATCACTCTATCACAAAAAAATAAGAGTTGTAGAAATGATTGGAAACTTAAGACAGCCATGACATTATGTTCTTTACAAGTGTATGTAAACTTTTGATCGCGACTGTAAATACACATGTATATGTGTGTATGAATGTATATGTGTATATACATGTATATGTATCCATCCTATATATATATACTGTATTTTTCGGGCTATAAGTCGCAGTTTTTTTCATAGTTTGGCCGGGGGGTGCGACTTATACTCAGGGGCGACTTATGTGTGAAATTACTAACACATTACCGTAAAATATCAAATAATATTATTTAGCTCATTCACGTAAGAGACTAGACGTATAAGATTTCATGGGATTTAGCGATTAGGAGTGACAGATTGTTTGGTAAACGTATAGCATGTTCTATATGTTATAGTTATTTGAATGACTCTTACCATAATATGTTACGTTAACATACCAGGCACGATTAAAATCGATTATTAAAATAGTTGCCGATTAATTTAGTCATCGATTCGTTGGATCTATGCTATGCGCATGCGCAGAGTTTTTATTTTATTTTTTTAAATTATTTTTATTTTATTTTATTTATTTTTTTAATAAACCTTTATTTATAAACTGCAACATTTACAAACAGCTGAGAAACAATAATCAAAATAAGTATGGTGCCAGTATGCTGTTTTTTTTCAATAAAATACTGGATAGGATAGACATTTAGTTGGTCTCTTTTATCCGAATATTAATCGATTAATCGAAGTAATAATCGACAGATTAATCGATTATCAAATTATCAGCCCTAGTTTTATCAAATACATTTCCCCAAAAATGCGACTTATACTCCAGTGCGACTTAAATATGTTTTTTTCCTTCTTTATTATGCATTTTCGGCCGGTGCGACTTATACTCCGGAGCGACTTATACTCCGAAAAATACGGTATGTGCTCCAATCACTCTATCACAAAAAAATAAGAGCTGTAGAACTGATTGGAAACTTAAGACAGCCATGACATTATGTTCTTTACAAGTGTATGTAAAGTTTTGATCGCGACTGTACATACACATGTATATGTGTGTATAAATGTATATGTGTATATACATGTATATGTATCCATCCTATATATATACCGTATTTTTCGGACTATAAGTCGCAATTTTTTTCATAGTTTGGCCGGGGGGTGTGACTTATGTGTGAAATTATTAACACATTAGCGTAAAATATCAAATAATATTATTTAGCTCATTCACGTAAGAGACTAGACGTATAAGATTTCATGGGATTTAGCGATTAGGAGTGACAGATTGTTTGGTAAACGTATAGCATGTTCTAAAAATGCGAATTTATACTCCAGTGCGACTTATATATGTTTTTCTTCTTCTTTATTATGCATTTTCGGCCGGTGCGACTTATACTCCGGAGCGACTTATACTCCGGAGCGCTCTATTTACACCAGGGGTGTCAAACATACGGCCCGCGGGCCTGATCCGGTTGAACAGGATTTATCCGGCCCGCGGGATGTGTTTGCTAAGTATAAAAATGAGCCGACATTTTTGAATGAAAGAAACAGCTGTTCTAAATGTGTCCATAGATGTCGCAATAGCAATTATTTGTATATTTGTAAATTACGCTACATACTGTATTTTTCGGAGTATAAGTCGCTTCGGCCGAAAATGCATAATAAAAAACATATATAAGTCGCACTGGAGTATAAGTCGCATTTTTGGGGGAAATGTATTTGATAAAAGCAAACACCAAGAATAGACATTTGAAAGGCAATTTAAAATAAATAAAGAATAGTGAACAACAGGCTGAATAAGTGTACGTTATATGAGGCATAAATAACCAACTGGTATGTTAACGTAACATATTATGGTAAGAGTCATTCAAATAACTATAACATATAGAACATGCTATACGTTTACCAAACAATCTGTCACTCCTAATCACTAAATCCCATGAAATCTTATACGTCTAGTCCAGGGGTGTCCAAACATTTTCCACTGAAGGCCGCACACTGAAAAATCAAAGCAAGCGGGGGCCATTTTCATATTTTTTATTTTAAAAACCAATACAATATATGTATAAAAAATATACATTTAGGCTTCCACTCAGACTTGATCCCAGGGACTCCAAAGGGTTTAGGTTAAAAAACATTTTTAAAAAGTCATTATTTAGTATTATTATTATTACTATTATTCAAAGTTTAAATATCTAGATCAACATTAGGTATATCTGTCAATATAACGTTGTTTTTTTTTAGATTTAAGTTGTATGCCCTTTTTGTCAAAGAAAACCCATATTTTTATGGAAAAAAACACAAATTATGAAATATTTTCCCCCAATAAAATTTTAAAGTGGAACATTTCAGATTATATAATCATTGGAGCTCATAACATAACTCATAACAACATCCCTGGTCTAGTCTCTTACGTGAATGAGCTAAATAATATTATTTGATATTTTACGCTAATGTGTTAATAATTCCACACATAAGTCGCTCCTGAGTATAAGTCGCACCCCCGGCCAAACTATGAAAAAAACTGTGTTTTTTGGTCCGAAAAATGCGGTATTTGTATCTTTGTACATTATGCTACATATGTAAAAAAATAAAAAAATAAACCACATGTTGTTAGTGCACCAGTTGAGGAAAATGAGCACACTACATAAATAACATCCTGTAATTTGATTTTGATATTTTGATTTTGAATTGACTGATGAACATTATCACATCATTTTTCAGAAAGTATAAATAACGACAAATAAAGATAGAATACTATTAACCGCAACATGTAAGTGTAAAAAAAAAAACAACAACATTATGATTTGTACATTTTCAGAATGTGCTTGTTCTATTTTTAAACAAAGAAAACAATCTGAAGTTGTCTGTATTTTTAAGTTATCGTGCCGTGATTTTACCAGTCCGGCCCTCTTGTGAGTAGATTTTTCTCTGTGTGGCCCCCGATCTAAAATGTGTTTGACACCCCGTATTTACACGTTGTGACCTGCATATTAACCAAGCTGTAGCCACAATGTTATTGCAAAAGCTAACTAGTGTTGTCCCGGTACCAGCATTTTGGTATCGGTACCGCTACCAAAATGTATTTCGATACTTTTCGATACTTTTCAAAATATAGTGTACTACACAATCTTATGATACGTTAAACATTCTTATTGCAATAGAAGAACAATTTTGGCATTAAATAAGATAGTGATCATTAGAGATGTCCGATAATGGCTTTTTTGCCGATATCCGATATTCCGATATTGTCCAACTCTTAATTACCGATTCCGATATCAACCGATACCGATATATACAGTCGTGGAATTAACACATTATCATGCCTAATTTTGTTGTGATGCCCCGCTTGATGCATTAAACAATGTAACAAGGTTTTCCAAAGTAAATCGACTCAAGTTATGGAAAAAAATTCCAACATGGCACTGCCATATTTATTATTGAAGTCACAAAGTGCATTATTTTTTTGTTATGCCTCAAAACAGCAGCTTGGAATTTGGTACATGCTGCAAGGGGTTCTGGGCAACGTTCCCTCTAAGGTGCGCACCTGCGCAATTGCGCACTGCTCATTTTCTGCCGTACAAACCAGGCCAAAACCAACTAGTCATCTGTCACCAACACGCATACTACTAAGCCACTGGTGCGTTTATGGCCACACAAAAAGTCGGACAACTCAAACACCACACACTATGACTCCTCAGTCAAACATGTGCTTATTCTACTGTCATTTATTATTAATGTTAATTTATTGATATTAATCATAGAATGCTGTTACTAGAGAAAGTTACAGGAATGCACACTTCATATATGCTTACATTTCATTGTGCAACATGAGGATGTTTAAGGGCAACTAAATGTGATCTCTGAAAGGGGTACAAATGATCTCCAAAGCAGGACCCCCACCCAGACATATTGTACAATACTAATCCATAGCTTATGAAAAACAAGATTTCTTTTATTTTCATTACAAGTGGGCCAAATCACTAATATTACAAAATAATCTCATGAAAATGACACCTCTCATTTGAGTGTTATTATAAAAGATTGGTTTGAGACAGGTGTGCTGCTGGTATTGCCACGTGTGATGTTGCTCACATGTGCTCAGGGAGTTTTTGTGTTTGCTCAGACACATGAACAATTAGAGGGAACATTGGTTCTGGGTAGTTGTTCTGTTGTGTTTATGTTGTGTTACGGTGCGGATGTTCTCCGAAATGTGTTTGTCATTCTTGTTTGGTGTGGGTTCACAGTGTGGTGCATATTTGTAACAGGGTTAAAGTTGTTTATACGGCTACCCTCAGTGTGACCTGTATGGCTGTTGACCTGTATGGCTGTTGACCAAGTATGCTTTGCATTCACGTGTGTGTGTGAAAAGCCGTATATATTATGCGACTGGGCCGGCACGCAAAGGCAGTGCCTTTAAGGTTTATTGGCGCTCTGTACTTCTCCCTACGTCCGTGTACACAGTGGCGTTTTAAAAACTCATAAATTTTACTTTTTGAAACCGATACCGATAATTTCCGATATTACATTTTAAAGCATTTATCGGCCAATAATATCGGCAGTCCGATATTATTGGACATCTCTAGTAAGAATGGATATATATAATGTAATATATTTTCCACAGCTTCAATTCCGGTCCTTTAACAATGGCTATTTCTTCGGAGTCAAAATATTACAGTTATATAATATAACTATTGACTAGTGATGCACCGAAAATTTGCTTGTCGAAAATAGACTTTGCTCACTGAAACTGGATCTTCTGATAAAGTGTCCACTTCCGCTGGCGGGCTTCGTCGTAGCTCGCCCAAAAGCGGAAAAAGTCATGATACAAGTTAGGGCTGGGCGATATGGCCTTTTATATCCCTTCTATATCGCACAGAGACAAACCCGCGATATATCGAGTATATCGATTAATCGCCCAGCCCTAATACAAGTCACATCGCATTGTGTTTAGACGGAAGTCACATTTGAATAAATCAGATTCCAAATCGGATTTGGACTATCTCCTTATGTGGCCTGAATCGGATGCCAAAAGTAAACTGAGGCGATATTTGCAATGTGGCCCTCAATAAAAATGAGTTTGACACGCCTGTCATATATCTTTACTTTAAACTCCTTCTATTTGTTTTTAAATGTCTAAACAACCTCGCGCCAACATATCTCTCCGACCTCCTTCAGCCTTACTGCCCCACCCGATCCCTAAGATCAGCCAATCAGCTGCTACTGACGTTCCCTGACAGAAGGCTGAAGCTTAGAGGTGACAGAGCTTTCGCCGCTGCTGCTCCCAAGCTCTGGAACGACCTACCTCTGAGTGTTAGACGAGCCTCCTCTCTTCCTGTTTTTAAATCTCTCTTAAAAACATACTTTTATTCCATGGCTTTTAACACTGAGTGATATCCATCCTGCTATGGCGCCCCATAATACACCTGCTGTGAACCTGCTTTTATGTTTTATTTATTTTACTTATTTATTTTTTATCGTGTTCTGTTTGTGTTGTGTTGTGTTTGCTCGGTACTCGTATTATCTTTTAACCTGCCCATTGTACAGCACTTTGGCTACCCCTGTGGTAAATTTTAAATGTGCTTTATAAATAAAGTTGATTTGATATGATTTGTTTTGGTTATGTTCGGTTTGGTTTTTGGACTCTTTGTGCACTCATGTTTGTTTTGTTTACATGACAACCCATTAGTTTTCACATGTCCTCATGTCACGCACCTGATTCATTTGGACTCACACACCTGTCATTAATCATGTTCAAGACTATTTAAGCCGATAGTTGCCAGGAAGTCAGCCTGGCGACATTGACTTCTGCTACCCATGTTACCCATGCTACCATAGTTCCATGCCAAGTGAGTTTTGTCTATTTTCATGTCACAGAAAGTGTTTTTTTTTGTTTCTTGCCCATAGTCTGCCTAAATGTTAGTTTTTGTTTCATTAGTCAAGTTTGTTCTCCGCCTTTAGTTGTGTACCTTTTGTTAGTGTTAAAATAAAATCATGTATTTACCGCCAAGCCATGTCCGATCCAACTTTACTTGCATCTCGGAAAAACGAACAATCAATAGTAGAGATGCCGATAAATGAGTTAAAATGTAATATCGGAAATTATCGGTATTGTTTTTTTTATTATTGGTATCTTTTTTTTTTCTTCTTTTTAAAAAAAAATTAAATCAACATAAAAAACACAAGATACACTTACAATTAGTGCACTAACCCAAAAAACCTCCCTCCCCCATTTACACTCATTCACACAAAAGGGTTGTTTCTTTCTGTTATTAATATTCTGGTTCCTACATTATATATCAATATATATCAATACAGTCTGCAAGGGATACAGTCCGTAAGCACACATGATTGTGCGTGCTGCTGGTCCACTAATAGTACTAACCTTTAACAGTTCATTTTACTCATTTTCATTAATTACTAGTTTCTATGTAACTGTTTTTATATTTCCACTTTCTTTTTTATTCAAGAAAATGTTTTAAATTTATTTATCTTATTTTATAAAAAAAATGTAAAAGTACCTTATCTTCACCATACCTGGTTGTCCAAATTAGGCATAATAGTGTGTTAATTCCACGACTGTATATATCGGTATCGGTAATTAAAGAGTTGGACAATATCGGATATCGGCAAAAAGCCATTATCAGACATCCCTAATCCATAGTCCAGGTCTTGACATGCACAAAAAGTGCACTTTAATTTAGTGTTGTTTTGATATGTCATCTTAGTGACATCATGCACAAAAGTGCACTAATAGCTTGTTTTAAAATGTCTCTGACAATCTTGCACTTTCTGTTTTGGAAATGACATGAATGTTTGTGCCCCTGCTTAATAACTGTTTAATAAATACACTTTTGGTCAATTGACTTAGTTGTGATTTCCCTCTCTGCATGAAAGTTTAAAATGAGCATATATTTGTTACGGCTCAGACTCCTGCCAACGCCGTTCATCCGTCTGTGCGCACCTTGGGACACGCCCACGGGCGCGGACATCCAGGGATTCGGGGGTATTTGGGCCGGCGACCCACCACCAGTTGACCCCTCCGCCCTCCCTTGACTTTTGTTCCTGTGCTTTTTGTAGTACGACCTGTAGGACATCTGAGAGCTGTCTATAAGGAGGGGGGTACTGTTACGGCTCAGACTCCTGCCAACGCCGTTCATCCGTCTGTGCGCACCTCGGGGCGCGCACATCCAGGGACGCGCCGCGCGCGTCTCCGCCCTGCAGCACCAGCCAGCTGCAATCACTCACCGGCAATCTGCACACCTGGGACTGTTTAGGGCGAACTGGATAAAAGTACCAGTGGACCCAAGGATCGGCGCGGGAACTTAGTTCTCAAATGGTGTACCGTAAGCAACAAGCTTTATGCTCTATTCGTGTTTCCTCTCCGTGGCTTGATTTGTCCCTTGTCTTCTCCCGTGTCCCTGCAGTACCCTCCGTCGCCTGGAAAGTGAGCTGTGCGTCTCACTTTTCCCTGGATCTCCCTCTGGACTCTGACTGCCTCCTTAGTTCCTCGACTTCTCGCTCGCCCCTGGATTGTGACACCTCTCTCTCGCACCGGATCATCTGCATGCCCCATGGACTTCTGTGTTCTATCGCTCTCACCAACATTTTGCGGTAAAACCCTCCAGTTAAATACTACACATAGTCTTACACCAGGGGTCACCAACCTTTTTGAAACCAAGAGCTACTTCTTGGGTACTGATTAATGCGAAGGGCTACCAGTTTGATACACACTTAGATAAATTGCCAGAAATAGCCAGTTTGCTCAATTTACCTTTAACTCTATGTTATTATTAATAATTAATGATATGTACACTTAATTGAATGGTTTAAAAGAGGAGAAAACACGAAAAAAATGACAATTAAATTTTGAAACATAGTTTATCTTCAATTTCGACTCTTTAAAATTCAAAATTCAACCGAAAAAAAGAAGAGAAAAACTAGCTAATTCAAATCTTTTTGAAAAAATTAAAAAAATAATTTATGGAACATCATTAGTAATTTTTCCTGATTAAGATTAATTTTAGAATTTTGATGACATGTTTTAAATAGGTTCTAATCCAATCTGCACTTATTTAGAATATATAACAAATTGGACCAAGCTATATTTCTAACAAAGACAAATCATTATTTCTTCTAGATTTTCCAGAACAAAAATTTTAAAAGAAATTCAAAAGACTTTGAAATAAGATTTAAATTTGATTATACAGATTTTCTAGATTTGCCAGAATAATTTTTTTGAATTTTAATAACAATAAGTTTGAAGAAATATTTCACAAATATTCTTTGTCGAAAAAACAGAAGCTAAAATTAAGAATTAAATTCAAATGTATTTATTATTCTTTACAATAGAAAAAATAAATTTACTTGAACATTGATTTAAATTGTCAGGAAAGAAGAGGAAGGAATTTAAAAGGTAAAAAGGTATATGTGTTTAAAAATCCTAAAATAATTTTTAAGGTTGTATTTTTTCTCTAAAATTGTCTTTCTGAAAGTTATAAGAAACAAAGTAAAAAAATTAATGAATTTATTTAAACAAGTGAAGACCAAGTCTTTAAAATATTTCCTTGGATTGTCAAATTCTATTTGAGTTTTGTCTCTCTTAGAATTAAACGTTTTGGGCAAACGAGACCAGCTTGCTAGTAAATAAATACAATTTAAAAAATAGAGGCAGCTCACTGGTAAGTGCTGCTATTTGAGCTATTTTTAGAACAGGCCAGCGGGCGACTCATCTGGTCCTTACGGGCGACCTGATGCCCGCGGGCACCGCGTTGGTGACCCCTGTCTTACACCATACACACTCTTGGATCTAGTTCACACTCCATTTCCTTAGTTTATATTATTATTGTTGTATTATTATATATATATATATACTATATATATAATAAATCTTTGTATATACTGCCCCCTGGTGTCTGAGCCGTCACCCCCCCCTTAGTCCAACCATAACAATATTAATGATAAATGATAAATGGGTTATACTTGTATAGCGCTTTTCTACCTTCAAGGTACTCAAAGCGCTTTGACAGTATTTCCACATTTACCCATTCACACACACATTCACACACTGATGGCGGGAGCTGCCATGCAAGGCGCTAACCAGCAGCCATCAGAGGCAAAGGGTGAAGTGTCTTGCCCAAGGACACAACGGACGTGACTAGGAAGGTAGTAGTAGTAGTAGTGAAGGTAGTAATGCAGTATGAACAATAATGTTTTAATATAGACACATAGAATCATCATACTGCTGTGATTATATGCATCAAGTGTTCATTCAAGGCTAAGGCAAAATATCGGGATATATATCGTGTATCGTGACATGGCCTAAAAATATCGAGATATTAAAAAAAGGCCATATCGCCCAGCCCTAGTTGGTCGTCTGCATATTAATGCACGGTAACTAACATATCGGCCCAGTTAGTCAATAAATGTATAGTCCATTAAACAACCACCTTGGGGCGAGTCAATCCTTTTTCTTTTTTCCTCATTCCTAGTCAGACTGAATGCTTCGTTTCCATAACAAATAAGCTCGCAGTAGTTGATTATTTCACCGGCGGGAAAATACTGCATAAGTCATCTCACGTCTTTGAGCTGCCGTGCAATTTATTCCCTGGCGCGATGAGCCCAAGAGTCGGCGTTCGATGTCGTAAATCACCGGCAACACGTTGACGCACTACCTGACAAATATGATAATCGTGGCTCCCTGAACGTATGGGGCTTGTCTTCCGGGAGTAGGGTGGGAGTGGAGTGGGGGGGGGGCTGCTTCGCCACCCGTGACATATAACTTCATGGATACGAGGACACTCAAGACTCGGCCCGTTTAGGAAAAGGAAGAAGCCCTTGCTGCCGATGGCCGTTTCCATGGCAACCGGCCATTTCCATTGACTGACTTTGCGCTCACGTAGCGAAGACAAATGACACTGGCCAGGAGTTGGGGGGGAGGTCTGTCAGGCTGTTAGCCCTCAGGTCAAATTCATGTTGCTTTATTTTCCCAGCACTCCTACGGGGGGTGGGGGGATCTGCGGAAAACCTTAATTTTGGACTCTAATGTGCTCTTGGGCTCAACGTGCTTTCAATTATCAGGCTGTCTACGCTCCCTAGTTGTCCTGACACACTGTGGGGATTTGCGTTGGTTTATCTGCGTGTTTGCACATTGGTTTGTTTGGAGGAACACGATGCGCAGATTGTGTGCAGCTCATCAAGCATTGAGCATTTCTTTTTAATACCGACAATGTCACACGGCGTCTTTCTGATTTGCTCTTTTTTTAGTACCGCGGAAAGCAAACACACGCTGCAAAAAAACAAAGATATAAAACAGTAGGAGGCGTGCTGTTCAAGACACTCAGAGCTCTATTAACCAGCAAATGGAACAAAATGCTTTTAAATGGGCGTGGGAGGGGCTACAAAACAAGCAAAAGACACGCAAACATATGCTCACCCCGCTCTCTGGGAACGTAGTCCAGGCCAGCTCTGTGGTCGCCCACCGACTGTCCATGAGGGTCTCTGCAAAGTCAGGATTGACATGTTAGTTTCAGAGAGTGAAGAGGAAAAATGCAATAACATATTTTACGGACTAAAAGGCGCACTTAAAATCCTTTCATTTTCTCAAAAATCGTCACTGCCCATACTTGCCAACCCTCCCGATTTTCCCGGGAGACTCCCGAATTTTAGTGCCCCTCCCGAAAATCTCCCGGGGCAACCATTCTCCCGAATTTCTCCCGATTTCCACCCGGACAACAATATTGGGGGCGTGCCTTGAAGGCCTACTGAAATTAAATTTTCTTATTTAAACGGGGATAGCAGAGCCATTCTTTGTGTCATACTTGATCATTTCGCGATATTGCCATATTTTTGCTGAAAGGATTTAGTAGAGAACATCGACGATAAAGTTTTGGTCGCTGATAAAAAAGCCTTGCCTGTACCGGAAGTAGCGTGGCGTCACAGGTTGAAAGGCTCCTCACATTTCCCCATTGTTTACACCAGCAGCGAGAGCGATTCGGACCGAGAAAGCGACGATTACCCCATTAATTTGAGCCAGGATGAAAGATTTGTGGATGAGGAATGTGAGAGTGAAGGACTAGAGTGCAGTGCAGGACGTATCTTTTTTCGCTCTGACCGTAACTTAGGAACAAGGGCTCATTGGATTCTACACTTTCTCCTTTTTCTATTGTGGATCACGGATTTGTATTTTAAACCACCTCGGATACTATATAAATAAATAAATAAATAATAAATGGGTTATACTTGTATAGCGCTTTTCTACCTTCAAGGTACTCAAAGCGCTTTGACAGTATTTCCACATTCACCCATTCACACACACATTCACACACTGATGGCGGGAGCTGCCATGCAAGGCGCTAACCAGCAGCCATCAGGAGCAAGGTTGAAGTGTCTTGCCCAAGGACACAACGGACGTGACTAGGATGGTAGAAGGTGGGGATTGAACCCCAGTAACCAGCAACCCTCCGATTGCTGGCACGGCCACTCTACCAACTTCGCCACGCCGTCCCCTGTATGAGAGTCGAGAACGCGAAATGGACATTCACAGTGACTTTTATCTCCACGACAATACATCGGCGAATCACTTTAGCTACGGAGCTAACATGATAGCATCATGCTTAAATGCAGATAGAAACAAAAGAAATAAGCCCCTGACTGGAAGGATAGACAGAAAATCAACAATACTATTAAACCCTGGACCTGTAACCACACGGTTAATGCTTTCCAGCCTGGCGAAGCCTAGCAATGCTGTTGCTGACGATGCCATTGAAGCTAACGTAGCAACGGGACCTCGACAGAGCTATGCTAAAAACATTAGCGCTCCACCTACGCCAGCTCTCATCTGCTCATCAACACCCGTGCTCACCTGCGTTCCAGCGATCGACGGCGCGACGAAGGACTTCACCACGGTGATCGGTGCGGTCGGCGGCCCGGAGACGGAGGAAGTCAACCCAGACAGGTGAGGACAGCGGCACGGCGGCGGACGGCATTGTAGCTTTCGACGACACCCCGGCCGCCATCAGAGTCGGCAAAAAACATGTTTCCCCAAAGTTACGTACGTGACATGCACATAGCGACACGCACGTACGGGCAAGGGATCAAATGTTTTGAAGCCAAAGCTGTACTCACGGTAGCGCATTTGCTATCCAACTCAAAGTCCTCCTGGTTGTGTTGCTGTAGCCAGCCGCTAATACACCGATCCCACCTACAGCTTTCTTCTTTGCAGTCTCCATTGTTAATTGAACAAATTGCAAAATATTCACCAACACAGATGTCCAGAATACTGTGGAATTATGTAGGAAAACAGACGACTTAAGCTGGCGACCGTGCTATTCCAAAATGTCTGCTTCAACCATTGACGTCACGCGCATACGTCATCATACATAGACGTTTTCAGCCGGAAGTTTCCCGGGAAATTTAAAATTGCACTTTATAAGTTAACCCGGCCGTATTGGCATGTGTTGCAATGTTAAGATTTCATCATTGATATATAAACTATCAGACTGCGTGGTCGGTAGTAGTGGCTTTCAGTAGGCCTTTAAAATCCTTTCATTTTCTCAAAAATCGCCACTGCGCCCATACTTGCCAACACTCCCGATTTTCCCGGGAGACTCCCGAATTTTAGTGCCCCTCCCGAAAATCTCCCGGGGCAACCATTCTCCCGAATTTCTCCCGATTTCCACCCGGACAACAATATTGGGGGCGTGCCTTAAAGGCACCGCCTTTAGCGCCCTCTCTCACCTGAAAAGGAGACTATTACCCTATTTTTCGGAGTACAAGTCGCACCTGCTGAAAATGCATAATAAAGAAGGAAAAAACCATATATAAGTCGCACTGGAGTATAAGTCGCATTTTTTGGGGAAATGTATTTGATAAAAGCCAACACCAAGAAAAGACATTTGAAAGGCAATTTAAAATAAATAAAGAATAGTGAACAGGCTGAATAAGTGTACGTTATATGAGGCATAAATAACCAACTGAGAACGTGCCTGGTATGTTAACGTAACATATTATGGTAAGAGTCATTCAAATAACTATAACATATAGAACATGCTATACGTTTACCAAACAATCTGTCACTCTTAATCGCTAAATCCCATGAAATCTTATACGTCTAGTCTCTTACGTGAATGAGCTAAATAATATTATTTGATATTTTACGCTAATGTGTTAATAATTTCACACATAAGTCGCTCCTGAGTATAAGTCGCACCCCCGGCCAAACTATGAAAAAAACTGCGACTTATAGTCCGAAAAATACGGTATTTCCACACTGTGTCAGTAACACGACAGTAAAACGGGTGATCAAACAAAACAGAACTCATCGTCATAGACCCACTAGCTGCAGACGCTAGCTCTCCAATCTGCTAAACAGACTCAATAGCTCCACGGTGACGTTTTGGTGAATTTACTGAGGAATTTGTGAAACTGAAACAATACCAAAATAATGCCATTGTAAGTTAATAATAGTAACCGAACACTTGTAAACGTGTTAGCATATTAGCTAATGCTAACAACGCTCACTTAATTACATTACTATAGCACATACACTTATGCATGAAAGCACTCCTACAGACATCACAAGTGAGACGGTTTAGTAAGTGTAAACAGTTTTAGTTAGATTGTAAAACATACAAACGTTGCTTGGGGTGATGAACGAAGAATCCGTACCAGTAAAAACGCTATAGACGGCTAGAAGACGGAAAGGCACTTCTACTTTCGGTTGAAAGTAGAGATGGCCGATAATATCGGCCGATAAATGCTGTAAAATGTAATATCGGAAAATATCGGTTTCAACCTCCCGATTTTCCCGGGAGACTCCCGAATTTCTTTTCACCCAGACAACATTATTGGGGGCGTGCCTTAAAGGCACTGCCTTTAGCGTCCTCTACTATCTGTCGTCACGTTCGCTTTTCCTTCGTACAAACAGCGTGCCGGCTCAGTCACACAATATATGCGGCTTTTACACACACATAAGTGAATGCAACGCATACTTGATCAACAGCCATACAGGTAGAATATGGGTTGAAAATGATTTGCAAATCATTGTATTCCGTTTATATTTACATCTAACACAATTTCCCAACTCATATGGAAACGGGGTTTGTATATGTATATATATATGTATATATATATATATATATATATATATATATATATATATATATATATATTGGAAACGGGGTTTGTATATATATATATATATATATATATATATATATATATATATATATATATATATATATGTATATACACATATATATATTAGGGCTGCAACTAACGATTCATTTGATAATCGATTAATCTGTCGATTATTACTTCGATTAATCGATTAATAATCGGATAAAAGAGACAAACGACATTTCTATCCTATCCAGTATTTTATTGGAAAAATAACAGCATACTGGCACCATACTTATTTTGATTGTTTCTCAGCTGTTTGTAAATGTTGCAGTTTATAAATAAAGGTTTATTTAAAAAAAATAAAAATAAAAATAAAAATAATAATAATAATGTTTTATTAAAAAAAATTAAAAAAAACTGCGCATGCGCATAGCATAGATCCAACGAATCGATGACTAAATTAATCGGCAACTATTTTAATAATCGATTTTAATCGATGTAATCGATTAGTTGTTGCAGCCCTAATATATATATATATATATATATATATGTATATATATTTATATATATATATATATATATATATATATATATATATATATATATATATATATATATATATATATATATATATATATATATATATATATATATATATATATATATATATATATAAGAAATACTTGAAAATATATACACCCCCGTACGACCTTGGTAAGCTACAAAGCCGCACCGCTAGATAGATTGTCAGCGCATTACAGCTACCATAGTCAGATGTACTGTGCTTCAACATACGAGTATTATTATGGAGTGAAGTGAAGTGAAGTGAATTATATTTATATAGCGCTTTTCTCTAGTGACTCAAAGCACTTTTACATAGTGAAACCCAATGTCTAAGTTACATTTAAACCAGTGTGGGTGGCACTGGGAGCAGGTGGGTAAAGTGCCTTGCCCAAGGACACAACGGCAGTGACTAGGATGGGAGAAGCGGGGATCGATCCTGGAACCCTCAAGTTGCTGGCACGGCCACTCTACCAACCGAGATACCGCCCCAAAGTGAGTAGAAGGACCCCAAAATGGCACCTGTTAGGAAACCTATTATCTAGCGTTTTGTTTTGCAATATTATGCACAGCCAACTTTTCTTAATTATTGGTTCCTGTTGACGTGTATTTGGGATCTGCATGAGTCCAAAAATGTGCGCGTGTTCACCATTGTCAATAAGCGTCTTCTTTTTCTTTTTCTTTTTCATTTTCCAAGATCCAAGGAGGGTAACCTTAAACGATGGTTTAGTGTGGCCGATAATAATTATTTGTTTAAGCAGTTTAAGCGGCTTAATGTAGACAGGGCCTTAGATGCCACTATGATAGCAACAACTGTAACATTTGTCAATACATTCCAGCCTGTCGTGTCAATCCCAGGATATCATGGAACTATGCCCCCAATTGAGCATTTGGCTAAAATGTTTTGATCAATTATGGGGAAAAACCAACACCCAAACAGATCCCCAGAAGCTCGGAAAAATGGGATGGTTGCGTCAGGAAGGGCATCCGGCGTAAAAAAAACAAACTAAGCCAAATCTGTCATCTGACTGATTGCTGTGGCAATATAGAAAAATAAATATATAAAATCCAGAAGAAAAATAAATAAATAAAATATGAAGAGGAATTAGAAAGATATGAAATCATAACTCCTCTCTTTGTCAGGTAGGTCGGTTAAACCAAAAATGATTCCCGGGCGCGGCACCGCTGCTGCCCACTGCTCCCCTCACCTCCCAGGGGGTGATCAAGGGGATGGGTCAAATGCAGAGGACAAATTTCACCACACTTTGTGTGTGTGTGACAATCATTGGTACTTTAACTTTAACTAAAGCAGTGTTTTTCAAACGTTTTTTGAGCCAAGGCACATTTTTTTGCGTTGAAAAAATGCGGAGGCACACCACCAGCAGAAATCATTAAAAAACAAAACTCAGTTGACAGTAAAAAGCTGTTGTCACAATTGTTGGGTATGACTTTAAAGCAGGGGTCCCCAAACTACGGCCCCCCAGCATCCAAAATCCGGCCCGCGGGAAGCCCCAAGTTATTTTTTTATTATTTTTTTAAAATGTATTATTATTATTATTTATTTATTTTTTTATTATTATTTGTCCTTACTAGTCCATTTTCTACCGTCTCCTAGCCACTCAGGCAATCATATTGTCTAAAAATGCATTTTACCATCGATAACGTGACATGCAGCAAGTGCGCTCTTTAAGTCAATTTGTGCGCGAGGAATATATATGTATGAATACATATATACATATATATATATATATATATATATATATATATATATATATATATATATATATATATATATATATATATATATATATATATATATATATATATATATATATACACACACATATAGACACATATACATATATACACATTTATACACATATACATATATATATATATATATATATATATATATATATATATATATATATATATATATATATATATATATATATATATATATATATACATGTATGCATATATATATACATGGACATATACATATACATAGACATATACATATATACACACACTTATATACACATTTACATATATATATATATATATATATATATATATATATATATATATATATATATATATATATATATACTAGGGCTGCAACTAACGATTAATTTGATAATCGATTAATATGTCGATTATTACTTCGATTAATCGATTAATAATCGGATAAAAGAGACAAACTACATTTCTATCCTTTCCAGTATTTTATTGAAAAAAACCCAGCATGTGGACATTGGGGGTGCAGCATACACCAATAATAACACAGAAATGCATGGCAGCTCCCGCCATCAGTGTGTGAATGTGTGTGTGAATGGGTGAATGTGGAAATACTGTCAAAGCGCTTTGAGTACCTTGAAGGTAGAAAAGCGCTATACAAGTATAACCCATTTATCATTATTATAAATGTAACTCATCAGAACTGAATCAGATATTGTACACGTTTCTGTTGTGAATAATAAAGGATTCATTTTAGGCTGCCTCTGAATAATAGCATGAAATATTCCAGCACCTTCATAACGTTTAGTTATACTAAAGCGTCACTCAAATCTAAATATATTTATATAGCTTTATCGGCCCAGCTACATTGATCCATTATGAAACCAACCTGAGATATTTCTGTCCGTTACGTTTATTTCCAAAATGGTAACCGTGCGTTTTCTCTCTCAAAACGGAGTCAAATGTGCCGGAGACACATTATCAGCCCCACGTTGCAACAAAGGCATAACTTTAACGTTACTCACAAAAAAGCTGAACTCATGAATGCTTGTTGCCACTATGGACTTAAAAAGTTACGTACTGTGAGTTGTTCCCTTCATCCATGGCTCCAACATGTTTCTTCTTCAGGTGCTCCTGAAGCAATGTTGTACTTCTGTGCCATTTTGCAGGAAACGCTCTTCTTTGAAGTCTTTAAAGTGAAGTGTTCCCACACTTTTGACCACTTAGGTCGTACACTTTTCTCCATTGAAGCAATAACCTCAAGATGTTTCTCCGCTAAACTATCGGTAGTGTTTTCCTGCACCATTTTTCGAATTTTTCCAGCAAAGGAGACGCCGTCGTCACGTGAGCTGCACATGACACATCATTGGCTAGCTTACGCCACCTCATGAGACGTAGCCTCAGCGCCGCCCTGGCGCTGTTTTGTACTGTTTTTGTACTTATTTTGATTATTGTTTCTCAACTGTTTGTAAATGTTGCAGTTTATAAGTAAAGGTTTATAAAACAAAAACAAAACAACAACAAAAAAATAACCAAAAAAAAAAAAAAAAGACTCCGCGCATGCGCATAGCATAGTTCCAACGAATCGATGACTAAATTAATCGCAAACTATTTTGGTAATCGATTTTAATCAATTTAATCGATTAGTTGTTGCAGCCCTAATATATATATATATATATATATATATATATATATATATATATATATATATATATATAGCGCGGCCCCCAGCCAAATTGTTTTACCCCAATGCGGCCCCGGAGTCAAAAAGTTTGGGGATCCCTGCTTTAAAGCATAACCAGGCATGCATCAATATAGCTCTTGTCTCAAAGTAGGTGTACTGTCACCACCTGTCACATCACCCCCTGACGTATTTTGAGTTTTTTGCTGTTTTCCTGTGTGTAGTGCTTTAGATCTTTTCTCGCGCTCCTATTTTGGTGGCCTTTTCTCTTTTTTTGGTATTTTCCCGTAGCCGTTTCATGTCTTCCTTTGAGCGATATTTCCCGCATCTACTTTGTTTTAGAAATCAAGAATATTTCAGTTGTTTGTATCTTTCCTTGTGGGGATATTGTTGATGTTCGAATGTACATTGTCTTTGCTCCACAGTAAGTCTTTGCTGTCGTCCAGCATTCTGTTTTTGTTTACTTTGTAGCCAGTTCAATTTTAGTCTTGTTCTGCATAGCCTTCCCTAAGCTTCAATGCCTTTTCTTAGGGACACTCACCTTTTGTTTATTTTTGGTTTAAGAATTAGACACCTTTTTACCTGCACCCTGCCTCCCGCTGTTTCCGACATCTACAAAGCAATTAGCTACCGGCTGCCACCTACTGATATGGAAGAGTATTACGGCACACCAGACTGTATCCCACGGCACACAGTGGTTGAAAAACACTGGGTTAAAGGGTCGCAACACGAAAACGATACCGAATGCTACAATATTGTATCAAGTTACACAATGCAGTATGTGTCAGGAAGGGGAAGATAAGAGCTGTCATAGGAACACATTTTGACACGACGCAGAATAAGACACTGTGTAAAACCACATAAAAACACGACAACAAACTCGAAGCGGCATCTGCAGAAGAGTCATCCTGACAAGTGAAGTGAAGAGAAATGATAATTTACACGATAACCTGTTATTATTTTTGATATGTGCTGTTTACTGCTGTTTCTATTGCCGAGAAAGAGGAGTTTGCATGGATGCCTGGTGCGTTATGCAGAGGTGATTCATTACTTCATAAATAAGATGTTGAAGCCGTCAAAATGAACACTCCTGCAAACTAGTTGAGGCCAGAGTCGTGTATAAAGAGAGTACGGCCTACTCGGTTTCAGGCGATCTCCTCAAGGATTGGTTAAAAGGTCACCACAGGGCGCCATGACTGCTACACTGCAAAAAGTCAGTGTTCAAAAACAAAAACAAAAACACACAAAAATGAGGGGTATTTTATTTGAACTAAGCTAAATTATCTGCCAATAGAACAAGAAAATTTGGCTTGTCAAGACTTTCCAAAACAAGTAAAATTAGCTAACTTCAAAGAACCCCAAAATACCTTAAAATAAGTATGTTCTCACTAATAACAAGTGCACTTTTCTTGGTAGAAAAAAAAAAAGAGACCTTTTTGCTCAATATGTTGAAAAATATTCTTAAATTATGCGAATGCTAGTGCCATTATCTTAACGTAATGATATGCGCTCGGCATTACATTTCTTGAAACCAGCAAAATTACACTAAAAACTACAAACCCCGTTTCCGTATGAGTTGGGAAATTGTGTTAGATGTAAATATAAACGGAATACAATGATTTGCCAATCATTTTCAACCCATATTCAGTTGAATATGCTACAAAGACAACATAGTTGATGTTTTTTTTGTTGTTGCAAATAATCATTAACTTTAGAATTTGATGCCAGCAACACGTGACAAAGAAGTAGGGAAAGGTGGCAATAAATACTGATAAAGTTGAGGAATGCTCATAAAACACTTATTTGGAACATCCCACAGGTGAACAGGCAGATTGGGAACAGGTGGGTGCCATGATTGGGTATAAAAGTAGATTCCATGAAATGCTCAGTCATTCACAAACAAGGATGGGGCGAGGGTCACCACTTTGTCAACAAATGCCTGAGCAAATTGTTGAACAGTTTAAGAAAAACCTTTCTCAACCAGCTATTGCAAGGAATTTAGGGATTTCACCATCTACGCTCCGTAATATCATCAAAGGGTTCAGAGAATCTGGAGAAATCACTGCACGTAAGCAGCTAAGCCCGTGACCTTCCATCCCTCAGGCTGTACTGCATCAACAAGCAACATCAGTGTGTAAAGGATATCACCACATGGGCTCAGGAACACTGCAGAAACCCACTGTCAGTAACTACAGTTGGTCGCTACATCTGTAAGTGCAAGTTAAAACTCTCCTATGCAAGGCGAAAACCGTTTATCAACAACACCCAGAAACGCCGTCGGCTTCGCTGGGCCTGCGCTCATCTAAGATGGACTGATACAAAGTGGAAAAGTGTTCTGTGGTCTGACGAGTCCACATTTCAAATTGTTTTTGGAAACTGTGGACGTCGTGTCCTCTGGACCAAAGAGGAAAACAACCATCCGGATTGTTATAGGCGCAAAGTTGAAAAGCCAGCATCTGTGATGGTATGGGGGTGTATTAGTGCCCAAGACATGGGTAACTTACACATCTGTGAAGGCACCATTAATGCTGAAAGGTACATACAGGTTTTGGAGCAACATATGTTGCCATCCAAGCAACGTTACCATGGACGCCCCTGCTTATTTCAGCAAGACAATGCCAAGCCACATGTTACATCAACGTGGCTTCATAGTAAAAGAGTGCGGGTACTAGACTGGCCTGCCTGTAGTCCAGACCTGTCTTCCATTGAAGCCTAAAATAGCACAAGGGAGACCCCCGGACTGTTGAACAACTTAAGCTGTACATCAAGCAAGAATGGGAAAGAATTCCACCTGAGAAGCTTCAAAAATGTGTCTCCTCAGTTCCCAAACGTTTACGGAGTGTCGTTAAAAGGAAAGGCCATGTAACACAGTGGTGAACATGCCCTTTCCCAACTACTTTGGCACGTGTTGCAGCCATGAAATTCTAAGTTAATTATTATTTGCAAAAAAAAAATAAAGTTTATGAGTTTGAACATTAAATATGTTGTCTTTGTAGTGCATTCAACTGAATATGGGTTGAAAAGGATTTGCAAATCATCGTATTCTGTTTATATTTACATCTAACACAATTTCCCAACTCATATGGAAACGGGGTTTGTAATTTATTGTTCTTAATGGAAAGGCAACAAGGCTACATCTTGTTACTCTCCGGGTCTCCTAGTCGCTCAGGCAAATCATATTGTCTAAAAATGCATTTTTCCATCGATAACATGACATCATCGCGCCAAGTGCGTGCTCTTTCAGTCAATTAGCGCGCATACATATACAGTCCTGCCCCCGGCCAAAATTGTAATTTTGAAGAATTTATCTGAATGTTCATGAACTATTTCTGTTCAAAATTGTTAAAAATGTCACATGTTAAAGGTTTAAATATTAACTGTCAGTTTACTGTACTGTGCCAACTGTACTACTATATGAGTATGTGTTTTCTATTGTTTAAACCAGCAAAGTCCATTTGGCTGTCATCTGTTTTAATTATGAGACACAATTGTGTCAAAGTCATGATTTTTTTTTCATGCTTGAAATGAGAAATTATTACTTTAAAAAAGTAGTTTTATACTTTTGAGTGTTGATGACACAGCAAGACAGGAACTAAAGCACTACACACAGGAAACAACAGCTAACTCAAAATAAGGCACGACAACCTGGTGGAGTTTAGTTTTTTAACCTTTTCTGCTGGTGGTGTGCCTCCGTATTTTTTTTATGAAAAAAATGTGCCTTGGCTCAAAAAAGGTTGAAAAACACTGCACTAGACGACGGCACATTATTATTAGAGATGTCCGATAATATCGGCCTGCCGATAATATCGGCCTGCCGATATTATCGGACGATAAATGCTTTAAAATGTAATATCGGAAATTATCAGTATCGTTTTTTTTTTATTATCGGTATCGTTTTATTTTGTTTTGTTTTTTTTTGTTTTTTTTAATTAAATCAACATAAAAAACACAAGATACACTTACAATTAGTGCACCAACCCAAAAAAAACTCATTCATACTCATTCACACAAAAGGGTTGTTTATTTCTGTTATTAATATTCTGGTTCCTACATTATATACACTGTAAAAAAAAATCCTGTAAAAAAACGGTCATCTACTGGCAGCTACGGCTGTCAAACGAAAACCATAAAATTAAAGTAAAACATTGTAAACCAAATAATGATCAAAAACATTATATTTACAGAAATTTTCATGAAACGTTTTGCGGAAAAATATCGTAATTTTACAGATGTTTACTAAATTATTTAGATCAACCACCTTTAATAAAGTGACGATGCAAAAAATACCTTATTCTACAGAGTTTTTCCAAATTATTACGATCAAACACCTTTAATGAAGTGACAATGCTGGCAGTTCCACAGAAAAATACCATTATTTTACAGATTTTTTCTGAATTGTTAAGATCAACCACCTTTAATAAAGTGACGATGCAAACAGTTCTGCAGAAAAATACCTCTATTCTACAGATTGTTAGTATGGACATAGACTTTTATATAACAAGCTACATATTTAATGAAAGATAATTACTGTAATTTTACATGAATTTGAAGGTAATTTAAGAAAACAGAAAATGCTACGTATAATTAATTTGGTATTTTTCTGTAAAAGAAATAGAAATATACATAGTTTGTCATTACTGGCATATTACTTAAAATAACAGGGGGATTGTTTATTTACAGATAATGTCTTCAATTCTACAGTTTTATAAACTATTTAAAAAAAATAGAAAAATTACAGTAGAAATTTAGAGTAAATTAACCATAAAAATAGGATTTTTTTTTTACAGTGTATCAACATATATCAATACAGTCTGCAAGGGATATAGTCCGTAAGCGTGCTGCTGGTCCACTAATAGTTCTAACCTTTAACAGTTAATTTTACTCATGTTCATTAATTACTGGTCCCTATGTAACTGTTTTTATATTGTTTTACTTTCTTTTTTATTCAAGAAAATGTTTTTCATTTATTTATCTTATTTTATTGTATTCATTTTTTTAAAAAAGGACCTTATCTTCACCATACCTGGTTGTCCAAATTAGGCATAATAATGTGTTAATTCCACGACTGCATATATCGGTATCGGTTGATATCGGTATCGATAATTAAGAGTTGGACAATATCGGAATATCTGATATCGGCAAAAAAGCCATTATCGGACATCCCTAATTATTCTATTTATTGATTTGCAAAAAATATTTTTTTTATATACGTATATATAAAATATATTTATATATTTTTTTATATATTATTATTATTATATAATATTATATATAATATTATATTATATTATAATATTATATAATATATAATATTATTACATAATATTATTACATTATATATTATTGATTTGCAAAAAATATATATATATATATATATATATATATATATATATATATATATATATATATATATATATATATATATATATATATATATATATATATATATATATATATATATATATATATATATATATATATATAAAACATATTTATAATTTTTTTTATATATTATATATATATAAAAAATTTATATAGTTTATCTTCACCATACCTGGGTGTCCAAATCAGGCATAATAATGTGTTAATTCCACGATTTTTTATATATATATATATATATATATATATATATATATATATATATATATATATATATATATATATATATATATATATATATATATTTTTTTTTTTTATATATTATATATTATTATTATTATATAATATTATATATTATATATAATAGTATATTATATTATAATATTATATAATATATAATATTATTATATTATATATTATTGATTTGCAAAAAACATTTTTTATATATATATATAAAATATATTTATATATTTTTTTATATATTATATATATATAAAAATTGTATATATTGTATCTTCATCATACCTGGTTGTCCAAATTAGGCATAATAATGTGTTAATTCCACAACTGCATATATCGGTATCGGTTGATATCGGTATCGGTAATTAAGATTTGGACAATATCGGAATATCGGATATCGGCAAAAAAGCCATTATCGGACATCCCTATTTATTCTATTTATTGATTTGCAAAAAATATTTTTGGACCAATTCGGTGAAGTTGCATAATTTCCCAGTGGTTAAAAAACACTGGTCTACATAACGTGTAATGGTGGTTCTTTGGTCAAAAAACAAAGATTATGTTTCACAGACCGTCTTAAAACCGCTTTCTGACCGTCTCTTTACGATGTGCTGTTTTGTGGCCGGTTATTATTTACTGCTTCGACTCCGTCTTCTCCCTGCCACCCATGTTGAGGGTTTTAGTGCTTCCATATGGAGTCTATTGACAGATATAATGCTGCGTTCCATTTACCTGGGAAGTCGGAGCTGATGTCACTGCCGAGTTGAGAGCGTTCCAGTTACTAAGTCGGAAATCAAGATGACCGCATCCACAAAAGCTATTTTTGCGTTTGCCTTGTCTGAATGTAAACAACTTATGGGAAAATATGCAGTCTTTCGCAAACTTCAAACACAGTGGATGAAGAGAAAACACAGACGTTATTGCTAGCGACATAGAACGTATGTACCACATGAAATAAATAAATACTACAGTGACGTTACCATATATAAACGCACAGCAATACATTGTATATAGCGCAGTGGTCCCCAACCTTTTTGTAGCTGGGGACCGGTCAACGCTTGAAAATTTGTCCCACGGACCGGGTTTTTTTTTTTTTTTTTTTTTTTGTTCATAAAGAAATACAATCATGTGTGCTTACGGACTGTATCCCTGCAGACTGTATTGATCTATATTGATATATAATTTATATATTGTGTTTTTATGTTGATTTAATAAAAAATATAAAATAAAATATATATATATATATATATATATATATATATATATATATATATATATATATATATATATATATATATATATATATATATATATATATATATATATTTTTTTTTTTTTTTTTTCATAAAGAAATACAATCATGTGTGCTTACGGACTGTATCCCTGCAGACTGCATTGATCTATATTGATATATAATGTATATATTGTGTTTTTTATGTTGATTTAATTTAAAAAAAATAAAAAGTTTTTTTTTTTTTTTTTTTAATTTCTTGGGCGGCCCAGTACCAATCGGTCCGGTGGTTGGGGACCACTTATATAGCTGATTCACTGCGACAAAAACTAATCAGAAGTGGTAATAACGGATATTATACAAGCGGATATCATTGTTTACATCCAGAGCAGCCATCTTTGAAACAAACTCGGGGATGGTGAGAATGCTCCGACTTTCCGAGTCGGAAACCCGACCACGGGGGGCGTTCCTGTTGAAATTCCGACTAGGGACTCGGAAATTCCAACTTCCCAGTACAAATAGGAATCCACCAAGTTACTGTAGGACTTGAAAGATCACCTGATTTTGCAATGCATTGTGGCGGCTGGGTAGACATACTTGTCGGATAAAGGCGAGCAACAAACTGGATTAAAATGGTTTGTGCAAAATTTAAAAAAAACAAGGGACAGTACCGGGACAAACTGTACATGGACCCCGACTTAAACAAGTTGAAAAACAACCAAATAAATTGAAAAACCTATTCGGGTGTTACCATTTAGTGGTCAATTGTACTGCAATGTGTAAACTGTACTGTTTCATATAGGGGTGTAACGATACACAAAAATTATCATAGCCCGTTAGCTGCTAGCATGCCGTGTGTTGTGCCTCGGTGTGCATTGTTTACACAACGAGCGTTACGCTACTTAATATGTCCATGTGGAAACTTGTTCGGTACACCTCCGAACCGTACCGGAACCCCTGTACCGAAACGGTTCATTACAAATACACGTACCGTTACACCCCTAGTTTCATATAATGTATTCTCTTCCTTTGCAATCTACTAATAAAAGTTTCAATCAATCAATCAAAAACCCTATTCCAAAGGCTCACTACCTGGAAAAAAAAATATTTAAGAAATGGTGGAATTGACTCATATGAGCTATGAGCATGAGATTTGAATCAAATAAGTCAGGGGTGTCCAAAGTGCGGCCCGGGGGGCCATTTGCGGCCCACAGGTCATTTTTTAACGGCCCCACGGCACATTTTAAAAATACTATTGAAAAAAATAAAAAACATAAAAAGTGGTATAAAAGAGCAAACAGGTGAAATGTAACAAGAAAATGTTGCAATGTTTACTCTAATAACACAAAGCTGCCATGCAGGCTGTTTCTTTCTTTAAAAAAATATAATGAATCAAAATCAATGTCATTATGAATTATTGACCTATTCAAAGCTCCAATTACGCCACATTAAATATTTCACTTTGAGATATTTTGGGGGGAAAATGTTGCATATTTTGTGTTTGCCATACAAAAAACTGAGCTGTTTTTTTTTTTTAAAGAAGGGCCTAAAACGAACAAACAAAAAACATAAACAACAATAAAACGTATACTTGACGGATAGATCTGAAGTTGATCTCGAGATTATTGTGTTAAAAGTAAATAGTAAAAAAAATGTATAATTTATTTTTTAACACTTTAATGAGTAGGACCCTTTTGGATCCACACTAATTTTATAATGATTTGTGTTTAAGTGCCATTGCTAAAAAAAATAATTAAAATCAATGGTGTTAGGAGTTATTGACCTTTTTAAGGCTGCAATTATTATATAATCTCAAATATTCCACTTGAAAAATTTTATTGGGTGAAAATATTGCATATTTTGTGTTTTTTCCATAAAAAAAAGTGGGTTTTCTTTGACAAAAAGAGCATACAACTTAAATCTTTAAAAACGTTATATTGACAGGTAGACCTAATGTTGATCTAGAGCAGGGGTCCCCAAACTTTTTGACTCGGGGGCCGCATTGGGTTAAAAAAATTTGGCCGGGGGCCAGGCTGTGTGTGTATATATATATATATATATATATATATATATATATATATATATATATATATATATATATATATATATATATATATATATATATATATATATATATATATATATATATATATATGTATATATACATATATACATTGTCTTTATAATCCGTTTTGTCATTTAACATCAATTAACATTGATGTTCATCAACATTTAACATTGTCACGTTATCGATGGGAAAATTCATTTTTAGGCAATATGATTTGCCCGAGCGACTAGGAGACACCAAGAGTAACAAGCGGTAGAAAATGGATTAGAAAGGAAAGATTTTTTATTTTTTATTTTTTTATTTTTTTGGGACTTCCTGTGGGCCGGATTTTTAATGCTGGGGGGCCGGATCCGGCCCGCGGGCCATAGTTTGGGGACCCTTGATCAAGAGATTTAAAACTTGAATAATAATAAAAATAATAATACTGAATAATGACACATTTTTAATATTTTTTTGACCAAAACCCTTTGGGGTCCCCGGGATCAAGCTTGAGTGGAGGCCTAAATGTATATTTTTTATACATATATTGTATTGGTTTTTTAAATAAAAAATATCAAAATGGCCCCCGCTTGCTTTGATTTTTCAGTGTGTGGCCCTCAGTGGAAAAAGTTTGGACACCCCTGAAATAAATGTTCCGCCAAACTATCTATATTTCGTCAACGGAGTCAGTTTTAATACCAGTGAAGAATTTCAGAATGCAAAGTCTGTTAAAGTACGTTGTCCTTTGTTCAAATTGCCCTGAAAAATATATATATATATATTTTTTTTTTAAAAACACCAACAAAAATTCCTAGTTTGTGAACCCGTTCTCAAACAATGGCAATAAAACTATTCTGATTCTGATTCTGATTGTTGAAATTGTGCCATAATCTATGGCTTTCATCTCCTATGTGTCCGAGATGCCGGAGATACCCAGGCCTCGTTTCATAAGCAGACATGCTTTGATTAAAACTTACAGTACCGGTGTGAATATTCCGTGAACACACCAACATGTACCAGGTGATGGGGGTAAAAGGGTTGTTTATCATTTAGTACTTTGCTCACTAACTGAGTTCCTTAGCTTTGCTTTCACACTGGAAATGAGGCGAATCTCACCAAATCGGTTTTCCTGAAGGGATCATCGCAATCATTGTGGCAGTTATTGATGCCGCACGTTTGCCACATATTTGGAACTTGTTAAAAAAAAAAAAAGTACACGCTACTTTGTATTAAAAATGGCAAAAGTGGAGGATACATGTGCATGTACAAGCTAGTCTGCCCCACAACGAGAGGATAGGGGAAAATGACTTCAACCACGGACTACAATGGCAGACTCGTGCAAATATCTCCAGGTAAAACTTCACCATATATGTAGCTATCATCACAAGTTGGTCAAATTCCAAACTGCTAGTTTGGAGGAATTATAAATATCTCGGCCATGCCTCTATGGTTTAATTTCACATTTTCGGGACTTATGCTGATCCCAAATACAAAAAAAACAGGTACCAATATGTGAAAAGTTGGTTTTGGGATGCACGAACATGAACATTTGAACCGATAACTATCATTTGAGTACAAATATACATTCTGGTATAATTTTAAAAATTGAAATAATTGCGTAGGGAAAAAAATATTGGAATTTATTGATAATTCAACTTTGAAAGTATTTCATTGATAGACAACATGCACCTCAGACTGTTATGTCGTGGTCGCATGGCTGCGCTGGTAGCGTTCCTTCCAAGGCAGAAGACAAGCAGGAGTAGCATGGAGGTAAGATGAAGTATTTTAATAAATTAAACGTAGGACAAAAATACAAGACTGAGGACGCTAGCAAGCGTGGAGCCAAACAAAACCAAAATGTCACCAAGGGTGAAAAAACGAGGAAAGCTAGAAGGTACAAAAATCACTAGAGCGAGGAGAAAAACCAGGAGAACGTAACTGTTGCCAATTGCAAACATTGACCTAGCAACTACTGCTGGGTGACAGGAAACTATAAAGGGGAGTGATTAACCGAAACACTTGGTGGGAACACTAATTGTAAAACTAAGACAGGTGAGGAGAATCAGTGCCCATGGAAACCAACAGTAAACAAGGAAAGAGGGTGCACCCAGGAAACAGACTAAAACAGAAAAACTACCAAACATAAATCATGCCATGACCCAGGTAACGGATCATGACACAGACATTGTGAACATGATTTCAGAAAATGAAGAAACAACAACCTGTCCAACATAACGTTCACAAATAAGGCCAATAGAACTAAGACAATACGATTCTGCATTGCCATTAGCAACAACACCAAAAACATATATTCAGTAATGAAACATGTTAAATAGTGTTTTTCCCTGACAGTAAAGTAAAACAAAAGTACCAGCCGCTTAGAAAGTCATCATTCAATTGTAGAACGAATAAATCAGTAAATAGTGTGCAAGGGTCTCAGCCATTAAGTGTTTAAAATAAATCATATATATGTATATATCAATATACCGTATTTTTCGGACTATAAGTCGCTCCGGAGTATAAGTCGCACCGGCCGAAAATGCATAATAAAGAAGGAAAAAAACATAAGTCGCACTGGAGTATAAGTCGCATTTTTTGGGGAAATGTATTTGATAAAAGCCAACACCAAGAATAGACATTTGAAAGGCAATTTAAAATAAATAAAGAATAGTGAACAACAAGCTGAATAAGTGTACATTATATGAGGCATAAATAACCAACTGAGAACGTGCCTGGTATGTTAACGTAACATATTATGGTAAGAGTCATTCAAATAACTATAACATATAGAACATGCTATACGTTTACCAAACAATCTGTCACTCCTAATCGCTAAATCCCATGAAATCTTATACGTCTAGTCTCTTACGTGAATGAGCTAAATAATATTATTTGATATTTTACGCTAATGTGTTAATCATTTCACACATAAGTCGCTCCTGAGTATAAGTCGCACCCCCGGCCAAACTATGAAAAAAACTGTGACTTATAGTCCGACAAATATGGTTTTTACATTTTTAGGATTTTATTTTTATTTTTTAAGGATGCCTTTTTTTTGGCAAAGAAACATTTTTTTGACAAAAAACAAAATATGCATTTTTTCCCGCCTCAAGACATTTTTCAAACTTGAATATTTAATGTGAATTAATTGGAGCCTATAATATGTAGATGATCCATGACAACATTGCTTTTGGTTCATTATTATTTTTGGAGTAATGAGTGTTTAAAAAAAACAAACAAACAGACTAAAGGTCTTGGGAGTCTAAAAAGCCTCTACTCAAAAAAAGTGTTAAAAATAAGTCATACGTCAATGTATATTATTTTTCCTTTTAACACTCAAATTTTTAGCTCAACTTCAGATCAGTCTGGTGTTAATATTGCAACATTTTCTTGTTACATTTAATTTTTTATTTTAATTTTTACTATTCATTTTGGTATAATATTTCAAATATGGGCCACGGGACATTAATAAATGAGCTGTGGGCTATGAATGGCCGTACTTTGGACACCCCTGGCATAGCGGAACGGCTCCACACCGTGTATGGAGACACATACTTAGCTACTATTTAGCCAGGGGACTAAAAATAAACACAGTTTCAGCCAGAGACATTCAAATGCTTCAATCGGCAATCAATCAATCAAACAATCAAAGTTTACTTATATCGCCCTTCATCACAAATGTCTCAAAGGGCTGCACATCATATACTTTTTTTCATGTAAATCGGCCAATACTGATCAGTGGCCGATCAATCGATGCATACCTAATAGGGGTGTCCAAAGTTTTTCCACTGAGGGCCGCACACGGAAAAATTAAAGCAGGTGGGGGCCATTTTGATATTTTTCATTTTCAAACCATAACAAAATATATGCATTTTTTATTTATTTTACCTTTAGGGATCCCGGGGACCATAAAGGGTCTCAGTCATTAAAATGTTGAAAATAAGTCCGATTTTTTTTATTTATTATTATTTAACGCTTACAGTAAATCTCTATATCAACTTCAAGTTGATATAAAGTAATACAAATTAAAAAAAATGTTAGTTTTTTTTATAGCAAAACTGAAATATGCAGTATTTAGTAATTAGAGCCCTAAAAGATCAATAATGCAGGACACCATTGATTTTAATTATTTCATATTTTTGAGTAATCACAGTGAAAAGAAATATAAAAAATCACTAAATATATAAAAAGTGCCCCACTTATAAAGTGATACATTTTTATTAGGTTTTTCTTTTACTTTCAAAACTTAAGTTACAAGATCAACTTCAGATATATCTGTCGATTTTATGCTGGAACTATTATTTTGTTTGTTTTATGCGCTTTTGTCAAAGAAAACTTTGATGTTTTTATATGGCTACTACACAATATGTGCAATATTTACCACATAAAACATTTTAAAGTGAAATATTTGAAGTCATTGGAGCCCTGAAAATAATTCATTATAACATGGATTTTTTTTCATTATTTTTTTTATTTTTTGGAGCAATGGCAAAAAAAGAAAAATGAAGAAAGACAAAAGAAAAAAAAAAACAGCCTGCATGGCAGCTTTTGTGTCAACACTGCAACTAGGGCTGCAACTAACGATTAATTTGATAATCGATTAATCTGTCGATTATCACTTCGATTAATCGATTAATAATGGGATAAAAGAGACAAACTACATTTCTATCCTATCCAGTATTTTATTGAAAAAAAACAGCATACTGGCGCCATACTTATTTTGATTATTGTTTCTCAGCTGTTTGTAAATGTTGCAGTTTATAAATAAATAAAAAAAATAAAATAAAATAAAAAAAATTTAAAAAAATTTAAAAAATACCTCTGCGCATGCGCATAGCATAGATCCAACGAATCGATGACTAAATTAATCGGCAACTGTTTTAATAATCGATTTTAATCGATTTAATCGATTAGTTGTTGCAGCCCTAATTCCAACTTTTTCTCGTTAGATTTCACCTCATTCCACTTTTTTTAATGTTCTTTTTTAATTTTTACAATAGCATTTCCAGAATGTGTGGCGGGCCGGTCTGTAAACAATTAGCTGCGGGCCGCAAATGGCCCCCGGGCCGCACTTTGGACACCCCTGCATAAGTCGCTCCTGAGTATAAGTCGCAAACTATGAAAAAAAAACTGCGACTTATAGTCGGAAAAATACGGTACACACATTTTAAGATAAGTTTGCTTGTGTGTATGCAAGATTGCAATCAATCAACAGAGTTGCTTAAAAAATGCTTTTAGCACAAGTAAATGATCTGTCAATATTCAACAAAGCCTCTCTCAGGACACGGCACCTATTCTGAAGGTTTCACATACAACCCAGTGGCGCCTTTTAACTGATTTATCAGCTAATCTTTGGGTTTGTTTTCCTCCCCATGCTGTTTATGACTTTGCATGGAGGCAAGAGCCTCAGTGAGACAACGCGGAGAATAAACACAGGATCAATAGGCATTGTTGTCTACAAGTCACTCATAACGGTCCAGCGGGCTTGTTACACCTCCGTGGTAGAACCCGCCGCCACCACCCACTGGAGATGTGAGGCCAGATGCCTCCCAAAGTGATGCTGTTGTTAGCGCGTAATTACTGAAACAATTACACTTTCTTCACGGAGACTCAATGGCACGGCGCCTGCTGTGCGCCATTTGCTCACAAGTTGTTGTTAGTGCTACCCGAGGAGGGTGTGATGGTGGTGCAGACACACAGCACGACAACCACAGTGAAGCCGCACGCTTCCGAAAGCTTTGTTCTGGTTGGGGTTCTGCGTCAAAAAGGGAAGACAATGCAGTTCAAGCAAGAAAACGTCCCTGACTTGACTGCGGAATAGATCGGGCGGTCCAACTTTTTGACTTGGGGGCCACATTGGGCGAAAATTGTGTTTTATTGTTTTGTTTTGTTTTTATTTAATTTAATTAATTTATTTATTTTGTGGTTTTTTTTACACTGTGGCACTTTGAGGTTGTTTGCGCAACGTAAAGTGCTTTTTACAAATAACAGGGTTTCCCACACATTCATTTATTTGTGGCGGCGCGCCACGAAAGAATTACGTCCGCCACAAATAAATAAATAAAAATTTTTAAAAAAATTTAATTTTTTTTTTTTTTGTCCTCTCCAGCTTCTCAGGCAAATCATGTAGTTGATGTAGATGCCCATATCGGCTGTTCAGATTTACTTTACAAAAGAGAAGTGTAGGATACTTCTCTTGTTGCCTTATTTGTATTTGACTTTATTAAATGTATTTATATTAGAAACACAACATGTGTATATAACAAAGGGTGCAAAGTCTGCAGGCAGTAGGAAACACATGGTTAAGTGTAGGGAGTAAAACTGATGGCAGTCTAAAGTTCAAGATTTTGGAGCTCTTTGTTCAGTGGATCAGATGTTTGATGAAGCTCTGTGTCTATCTACCACCACTACTGTTTTCTGTTTATTTGTTACTGACTGTGGCAGGACACCTCTGCCTCTGTTTCACTTTATGTTGCTGGTAAATAATATGGTTGTAGTAGTAGGCTAAAGTTAAATAATTTAGTATGCACTAATTAAAGGGGCAGAGCTTTGAGACATTTTAGCTTTTATATTGTATAAGATATATTTTTTGTAAGAACCACAATTAATAAATATATTTCAGTGAATAACTTATTGTTCAAATCTGTATATAAATATGTACATAAAGTGTTGTAATTATATTGTAAAATGGATGGATGGACGTTTAAAACAAAACTGTTATTATTAATTAGTAAGTATACATTTTTTTAGCCTTTTTAGAGAAAATCAAATCATTGTAGTAAATTATGCAAATTACTCGATGATGTCATGGTGACCACGCCCATAGCCACGCCCCCACCGCCACAGGTATCTTGCCAGTTTATGGAAAACACTGAATAAAATATATTATTATTATTATTATGTAAAGAAACTATATGTGTGTGTGTGTGTGTGTATTCTTCTTTTCTACCCTTCTTGAGACATCAACAAGGAAAAGTACCTTCCATATGAGGACCGGTGAACAAGTTAGGACATAAATCATGGTCCCAATACGGAAAACCATTGCATCTAATAGAGAATGTCTCATTTGCAACCCTGGTGGTGAAATATATCAACATTAGGGTGGTCCCAAAAGGAAGGATTTTTCAAATTGACTGTTTGTCGGTTTTAAAAGTGCTCCACCTCTGGTCAACATATGAAATAACAAGTGTGTAAAATAAATTGAAATGCACCCCCTTTGGTTAAAACTAATAAAAACAATAAAACTAAATATGTATATAGAGACATACTGTAATAACATAAAGATTAATGAACCAATTACAAACAAAAAATTCCCCAAAAAATTATTAACTAAAAGCTTACCTTTTTTATATTTGCATTGTATGTATATATTATTAATGTTGTATATACAAATCTTTATATATCTAGAAAGGGTGGTCCTAAAGAGGTAGGCATTTTTGAAAGTCTCCAGAAGGTAACAAATACAAGAATGTGTGTGTTTTCTTGTAATTCTACCCTTCTTGAGACATCAACAAGGAAAAGTACCTTCCATATGAGGACCGGTGAACAAGTTAGGACATAAATCATGGTCCTAATACGGAAAACCATTGCATCTAATAGAGAATGTCTCATTTGCACCCCTGGTGGTGAAATCTATCAAAACGAGGGTGGTCCCAAAAGGGATTTTTCAAATTGACTGTGTGTCAGTATTAAAAATGCTCCCCCTCTGGTCAACATATGACATAACAAGTGTGTGTAAAAATGTGAGGCTCTCCCCCTCTGGCCAACATATGTAATAACAAGTGTGTGTAAAAAATGTAAATGCCTCCCCTTTGGCCAAAATGTATTAGAAAAATAAATAAAATATGTATATAGAGACATACTGTAAAAACTTGAAGTAAATAATGAAGATTAAAAACTAATTACAAACAAAAAAATTAAACAAAAAAATAATTACTAAAAGCTTACCTTTTTGTATTTGCATAGTATGTATATATTATTAATGTTGTAAATACAAATTTTATATAGCTAGAAAGAGTGGTCCTAAAGAGATAAGCATTTTTCGGAGGTCTCAAGAAATACAAGAATGTGTGTGTGTGTGTGTGTGTGTGTGTGTGTGTGTGTGTGTGTGTGTGTGTGTGTGTGTGTGTGTGTGTGTGTGTGTGTGTGTGTGTGTGTGTGTGTGTGTGTGTGTGTGTGTGTGTGTGTGTGTGTGTGTGTGTGTGTGTGTGTGTGTGTGTGTGTGTGTGTGTGTGTGTGTGTGTGTGTGTGTGTGTGTCTGTGTATGTGTGTGTGTGTGTGTCTGTGTGTGTGTTTCTCACTCTTTCTTGTCTCTCCTTCTCCCATATGAGTTGGGAAATTGTGTTAGATGTAAATATAATCAGAATACAATGATTTGCAAATAGTTTTCATATTGAGTTGAATATGCTACAAAGACAACATATTTGATGTTCAAACTGATAAACGTTTTTTTTTTTTTGCAAATAATCATTAACTTTAGAATTTGATGCCAGCAACACGTGACAAAGAAGTTGGGAAAGGTGGCAATAAATACTGATAAAGTTGAGGAATGCTCATCAAACACTTATTTGGAACATCCCACAGGTGAACAGGCAAATTGGGAACAGGTGGGTGCCATGATTGGGTATAAAAGTAGATTCCATGAAATGCTCAGTCATTCACAAACAAGGATGGGGCGAGGGTCAACACTTTGTCAACAAATGCGTGAGCAAATTGTTGAACAGTTTAAGAAAAACATTTCTCAACCAGCTATTGCAAGGAATTTAGGGATTTCACCATCTACGCTCCGTAATATCATCAAAGGGTTCAGAGAATCTGGAGAAATCACTGCACGTAAGCAGCTAAGCCCGTGACCTTCCATCCCTCAGGCTGTACTGCATCAACAAGCGACATCAGCGTGTAAAGGATATCACCACATGGGCTCAGGAACACTTCAGAAACCCACTGTCAGTGACTACAGTTGGTCGCTACATCTGTAAGTGCAAGTTAAAACTCTCCTATGCAAGGCGAAAACCGTTTATCAACAACACCCAGAAACGCCATCGGCTTCGCTAGGCCTGAGCTCATCTAAGATGGACTGATACAAAGTGGAAAAGTGTTCTGTGGTCTGACGAGTCCACATTTCAAATTGTTTTTGGAAACTGTGGACGTCGTGTCCTCAGGACCAAAGAGGAAAAGAACCATATATAGACGCAAAGTGTAAAAGCCAGCATCTGTGATGGTATGGGGGTGTATTAGTGCCCAAGACATGGGTAACTTACACATCTGTGAAGGCACCTTTAATGCTGAAAGGTACATACAGGTTTTGGAGCAACATATGTTGGTGAATCAGGCCCATACTGTAACTAACAACTAAATTCTAAGAAAAAGGCAATGTTGCTACTCTATTAGCGCAGACAAAAAGTGTTGGAGCATGATGGTTCACATTTCTGACTGCCCCCTGCCTAGAACCGGCCCTAGTTGTAAGACCTACTAGTTGCAATTGAACTGAGCATGCTTGTGTGTGTAAATTGAGACCACACCTGACAACTGGTGTTCCTTCCACGCAGACACCTGCGCAAGTTAAAGCCGTGCATAAACTCAGCATCATTTGTGATGAATGAATGCATGAATGAATGCAGGATGTACTATGAATTCCTGTTGGAATCAATGAGCTGTGTGTCATGCAGGAACATCGAAGCCCTTCCTTGATCTAGATCAGTGGTTCTAAACCTGGTTTCGATCGAACCCTTGGGGTTCGGTGAGGCGGGCTCAGGGGTTCGGCGGAGGTCAAGACACACCCGACTCATCGTGTAAATAAAAACTTTTCCCTATCGGCGTATTACGGATACGGCAACAGCAGAAGTCACACTGGTTTGCAGGTGTGTAATTTGTTGTGAGTTCATGCACTGTGTTGGTGTTGTTCTTTGAACAAGGTGATGTTCATGCACAGTTCATTTTGTGCACCAGTAAAAAAACATGGTAACACTTTAGTATGGGGAACATATTCACCATTAATTAGTTGCTTATTAACATGCAAATTAGTAACATATTGGCTCTTAACTAGTCATTATTAAGTACTTATTAATGCCTTATTCGGCATGGCTTTATTATAACCCTAACCCTCCAGTGTTTCCCATAAACTGCCAAGATACCTGTGGCGGTGGGGGTGTGGCTATGGGCGTGGCTGTGGGCGTGGTCACCATGACATCATCGAGTAATTTGCATAATTTACTACAATGATAGGATTTTCTCTAAAAAGGCTAAAAAAAATGTATACTTACTAATTAATAATAACAGTTTTGTTTTAAACGTCCATCCATCCATCCATCCATCCATTTTACAATATAATTACAACACTTTATGTACATATTTATACACAGATTTGAACAATAAGTTATTCACTGATATATATTTATCAATTGTGGTTCTTACAAAAAATATATCTTATAAAATACAAAAGCTAAAATGTCTCTTAAAGGCCTACTGAAATGATTTTTTTTTAGTTAAACGGGAATAGCAGATCCATTCTATGTGTCATACTTGATCATTTCGCGATATTGCCATATTTTTGCTGAAAGGATTTAGTAGAGAAAATCGACGATAAAGTTCGCAACTTTTGCTCGCTGATAAAAAAAAGCCTTGCCTGTACCGGAAGTAGCGTGACGTCACAGGAGCTAGGATTCCTCACAATTCCCCATTGTTTACAATGGAGCGAGAGAGATTCGGACCGAGAAAGTGATGATTACCCCATTAATTTGAGCGAGGATGAAAGATTCGTAGATGAGGAACGTTACAGTGAATGACTTGAGAGGCAGCGATGGACGTATCTTTTTTCGCTCTGACCGTAACTTAGGTACAAGCTGGCTCATTGGATTCCACACTCTCCTTTTTCTATTGTAGATCACAGATTTGTATTTTAAACCACCTCGGATACTATATCCTCTTGAAAATGAGAGTCGAGAACGCTAAATGGACATTCAGTGCCTTTTATCTCTACGACAATACACCGGCGAAATGCTTTAGCTACGAGCTAACGTGATAGCATCTTGCTTTAACTGCATATAGAAACAAAAGAAATAAACCCCTGACTGGAAGTATAGATAGAAAATCAACAATACTATTAAACCGTGGACATGTAAATACACGGTTAATGCTTTCCAGGCTGGCGAAGGTTAACAATGCTGTGCTAACGACGCCATTGAAGCTAACTTAGCAACCGTACTGCACAGAGCTATGCTAAAAACATTAGCTCTCCACCTACGCCAGCCAGCCCTCATTTGCTCATCAACACCCGTGCTCACCTGCGTTCCAGCGATCGGCAGAAGGACGAAGGACTTCACCCGATGCGTTTGGCGGCCCGGAGACGTAGGAAGTCAAGGTGAAGTCGGCGGCTAGCGCGGCTAGCGCGGCTAGCGCGGCTAGCGCGGCTAGCGCGGCTAGCGCGGCTAGCGCGGCTAGCGCGGCTAGCGCGGCTAGCGCGGCTAGCGCTCCAACAAAGTCCTCTTGGTTGTGTTGCTGTAGTCCGCTGCTAATACACTGATCCCACCTACAACTGTCTTCTTTGCAGCCTTCATTGTTCATTAAAAAAATTGCAAAAGATGTCCAGAATACTGTGGAATTATGAAATGAAAACAGAGCTTTTTGTATAGGATTCTACGGGGTACCATAACTTCCGTTACTCGGACTTCGTCACGCGCATACGTCATCATACCGCGATGTTTCAGCCGGATATTTCCCGGGAATTTTAAAATGTCACTTTATAAGTTAACCCGGCCGTATTGGCATGTGTTGCAATGTTAAGATTTCATCATTGATATATAAACTATCAGACCGCGTGGTCGGTAGTAGTGGCTTTCAGTAGGCCTTTAAAGCTCTGCCCCTTTAATTAGTGCATACTAAATAATTTAACTTTAGCCTACTACTACAACCATATAATTTACCAGCAACATAAAGTGAAACAGAGGCAGAGGTGTCCTGCCACAGTCAGTAACAAATAAACAGAAAACAGTAGTGGTCAAATACAAATAAGGCAACAAGAGAAGTATCCTACACTTCTCTTTTGTAAAGTAAATCTGAACAGCCTATATGGGCATCTACATCAACTATATGATTTTCCTGAGAAGCTGGACAGGACAAAAAAATTAATTTTTTTTTTTTTTTTTTTTTTAATTTGTGGCGGACGTAATTCTTTTGTAAATAAATGAATGTGTGGGAAACACTGCCCTCTAACCCTGGCCCTAACCAAATAACTCTAAATTAAGTCTTTGTTACTTAGAATATGTTCCCCATACTAAAGTGTTACCAAAAACATTTAACTTTGTCTTGAATTTGAAAAAAACAACATTTTATTTTTCACTAAAGAAGGGTTCGGTGAATGCGCATATGAAACTATGTGGGGTTCGGTACCTCCAACAAGGTTAAGAACCACTGATCTAGATTCATAGACGGTTTAGCCTTTTTTCACAGATAGTTCGTCCAAAAAGCAATGGCCTGCAGTCAGTGGAAACGTCACATACTTTTTAAAATAACTTCTAAAGTGGGTCTTTTAGTTCTGAAGGAATGCCCCTCATGATATGTATTATTTGTAAAAGGCCAAAAAATATGACTATAAAGTCGAAAATAATGCTTCGGAATCGAGACATTAGCAATTTTGCTGAGAATGTTTGTGCATTTTGCTTTTTTGGGGGGCTTTTAGCAGTTCTTTGTAGCTATTTCTAAAAATTTAAAGGCCTAATGAAACCCACTACTACCGACCACGCAGTCTGATAGTTTATACATCAATGATGAAATCTTAACATTGCAACACATACCAATACGGCCGGGTTAGATTATTAAAGTGCAATTTTAAATTTCCCGTGAAATATCCTGCTGAAAACGTCTCGGTATGATGACATTTGCACGTGACGTCACGGATTGTAGTGGACATTTTGGGACACCATTGTGGCCAGCTATTAAGTCGTCTGTTTTCATCGCAAAATTCCACAGTATTCTGGACATCTGTGTTGGTGAATCTTTTGCAATTTGTTCAATGAACAATGGAGACAGCAAAGAAGAAAGCTGTAGGTGGGAAGCGGTGTATTAGCGGCCGGCTGCAGCAACACAAAAACATAGCCGGTGTTTCATTGTTTACATTCCCGAACGACGACAGTCAAGCTTTACCATTGGCCTGTGGAGAACTGGGACAACATAGACTCTTACCAGGAGGACTTTGAGTTGGATACGCGCTACCGTGAGTACGCAGCTGCGGCTTCCAAACATTTGATCGCTTGCCCGTACGTGCGTGCCGCTATGTGCATGTCACGTACGTAACTTTGGGGAAATATATGTGCTGTATGAACTTTGCGGAGGTGAACGGTACTTTGGGTTGTGGGATTGAGTGTGTTGTGCGGGTGTTTGATTTGTATTGGCGGGTTATATGGACGGGAGGTGGGAGGTGTTTGCTATGCGGGATTAATTTGTGGCATATTAAATATAAGCCTGGTTGTGTTGTGGCTAATAGAGTATATATATGTCTTGTGTTTATTTACTGTTTTAGTCATTCCCAGAAGAATATCAGGTCCCACCCGCCTCTCACAGCATCTTCCCTATCTGAATCGCTTCCACTGCCCTCTAGTCCTTCACTCTCACTTTCCTCATCCACAAATCTTTCATCCTCGCTCAAATTAATGGGGTAATCGTCACTTTCTCGGTCCGAATCGCTCTCGCTGCTGGTGTAAACAATGGGGAAATGTGAGGGGCCCTTCAACCTGCGACGTCACGCTACTTCCGGTACAGGCAAGGCTTTTTTTTTATCAGAGACCAAAAGTTGCGAACTTTATCGTCGATGTTCTCTACTAACTCCTTTCAGCAAAAATATGGCAATATCGCGAAATGTTTAAGTATGACACATAGAATGGATCTGCTATCCCCGTTTAAATAAAAAAAATTCATTTCAGTAGGCCTTTAATAGAAGAGTAATGTAAAGTTACAAAAGCAGTAAACTCCAGTAGTAACAAACTTGATTGGAGCTCATAACTCAAAACACTTATCTCAAATCAACATCGCTCATTGAAATTACCGTATTTTTCGGACTGTAAGGCGCACTTAAAATCATTTTGTTGCACCTTATAACCCGGTGCGCCTAACGTACGGAATAATTCCGGTTTTGCTTACCGACCTCGAAGCTATTTTATTTGGTACATGGTGAAATGATAAGTGTGACCAGCAGATGGCAGTCACACATAAAATATACGTGTAGACTGCAATATGACTCAAGTAAACAACACCAACATTTTAAATGTTCCATTGAAAATGTAGAACATTACACACGGCGCTCAAAAATCCATCAAAATGTTTTAGTACGACTTTGGTAAGCTATGAAGCCGCACCGCTTCAATATACGAGTATTATTATAGTGTGTGTATAAGGTAAGACATATTATCTGGCGTTTTGTTTTGCAATACTATGCAAAAGCAACTTTTCTCAGCTTCTGGTACCTGCTGATCTGTATTTGGGGTCTGCATAAGTCCTGAAAAATTGCGCGCCTCCGCCTTCGTAGTCCGTGACGACACCGTAGTTGATAAGCTTCTTCTTATACTCTATCTTCTAGTTATGGGACATAACCAAAGAACCACCGGTCAACGCTTGAAAAAAAAGAGGGTTTTTTTTTGTTTTGTTTTGTTTTTTTTTCATAAAGAAATACAATCATGTGTGCTTATGGACTGTATCCCTGCAGACTGTATTGATCTATATTGATATATAAAGTATATATTGTGTTTTTTTTATGTTGATTTAATTTATTTTTTTTTTTATTTTTTTTTTTTAATTTCTTTCTTCCCGGTACCGGACCGATTGGTTGGGGACTACTGATGTAGACCACAAGGAAGTGAAGTGAATTATATTTAATATAATATTTATATATTATTTTTATATATATTATTATTATTATATTATTATTATATATTATATATTATTATTATTATTATATTATATATTATTATTATATATTATATATATATATATTTAATATTTATATAATATTATTTAATATTTAAATTGTATTTATAGCGCGAGGATCGAACCTGGAACCCTCAAGTTGATGGCACGGCCACTCTACCAACCGAGCTATACCGCCCCACAAGTGTTTTCAATTTAGAAAAAAATAATAATAATATGACTCCATTAATGCGCCCTATAATCCAATGCGCCTTATATATGAAAAAGATCGAAAATAGACCAATATGGTAATTCAAAACAATGTTAACATGTAACATATTCTTTAAAAAGAAAACAAACTTTTAAAAAGGATATATTGTATAAAGATACAATAATAACAATAAAATATAATGTACTACTAACAACCGCAGTACAGCAGTTTTATGATGTAAAGTCATAATAATGTACAGCCTTTAACTTGGAGAGTGGACTTCTATGGTATCTCTCTCCAGCTGTTTTTCTGTCAAACATACCATCAGCAGCTTCTCCATATTTTCATGGATAAATGTCCCCCGGTAAGGTATTATTTCAACATCCGTGGCTGGCGTTAGACTCATTGTGCTTCAGTATGATGCTGACTAGCAGTAACACGCTCAAACTGCTCAATCATTTTCTTGATGATTTATTTCTTTAACTTAATGACTATCATCCACTTCTTCTTTTCAGCACTGTCTATCTTCCTTTCAATGGAAAAGTTTACATTTCAGTTTGCAACTTAAAAGCATAACAATTAGCCTGAGTATGTCCAAACACTTGCAGGCGGTACCACTGTATGTTTTGTTGTTTTTACGGTTAATACTAGAGATGTCCGATAATATCGGGCTGCCGATATTATCGGCCGATAAATGCTTTAAAATGTAATATCGGAAATTATCGGTATCGGTTTCAAAAAGCCAGCCCCATCACATAATACCTACGGCTTTTCACACAAACAAGTGAATGCAAGGCATACTTGGTCAACAGCCATACAGTTCACACTGAGGGTAGACGTATAAACAACTTTAACACTGTTACAAATATGCGCCACACTGTGAACCCACACCAAACAAAAATGACAAACACATTTCGGGAGAACATCCGCACCGTAACACAACATAAACACAACAAAACAAATACCCAGAACCCCTTGCAGCACGCTACAATATACAACCCCTGCTACCCCCTACCCCCCACCTCAACCTCCTCATGCTCTCTCGCATGTCCCAAATTCCAAGCTGCTGTTTTGAGGCATGTTAAAAAAAAAAATAATGCACTTTGTGACTTCAATAATAAATATGGCAGTGCCATGTTGGCATTTTTTCCCATAACCTGAGTTGATTTATTTTGGAAAACCTTGTTACATTGTTTAATGCATCCAGCGGGGCACCACAACAAAATTAGGCATAATAATGTGTTAATTCCACGACTGTATATATCGGTATCGGTTGATATCGGAATCGGTAATTAAGAGTTGGACAATATCGGAATATCGGATATCGGCCAAAAAGCCATTATCGGACATCTCTAGTTGTAACTTATATTCGTCAGTAGACTCACTACGGAAGCGCTAAAAACTACTGGTACAACAAAGATGGCGGGGAGAAGACGCTGTCGAAGTGGAGGCACGTAAATAAGACCGCCCACAAAACGGCGCATCCTGAAGAAACGGTCAGAAAGCGGCCTTGAAGATGGTCTGCAAAACATAATCTACGCAACATTTTGACTGAAGAAACACCATTACATGTTATGTAGATCACAAGGAAGTGTTTTAAATGTAGAAAAAAAATCATAATAGGACCCCTTTTATGCGCCTTATAATCCCGTGCGCCTTTTGTATGAAAATAGACCTGAAATGACCCGCTCATCGGCAGTGCGCCTTATAATCTGGTGCGCCCTATGGTCCGGAAAATACGGGGCATCACAACAAAATTAGGCATAATAATGTGTTAATTCCACGACTGCATATATCGGTATCGGTTGATATCGGAATCGGTAATTAAAGGCCTACTGAAATGAAATGCTTTAATTTAAACGGGGATAGTAGATCCATTCTATGTGTCATACTTGATCATTTCGCGATATTGCCATATTTTTGCTGAAAGGATTTAGTAGAGAACATCGACGATAAAGTTTGCAACTTTTGGTCGCTGATAAAAAAAAAGCCTTGCCTGTACCGGAAGTAGCGTGACGTCACAGGTTGAAAGGCTCCTCACATTTCCCCATTGTTTACACCAGCAGCGAGAGCTATTCGGACCGAGAAAGCGACGATTACCCCATTAATTTGAGCCAGGATGAAAGATTCGTGGATGAGGAACGTGAGCATGAAGGACTAGAGTGCAGTGCAGGACGCATCTTTTTTCGCTCTGACCGTAACTTAGGTACAAGCTGGTTCATTGGATTCCACACTCTTTCCTTTTTCTATTGTGGATCACGGATTTGTATTTTAAACCACCTCGGATACTATATCCTCTTGAAAATGAGAGTCGAGAACGCGAAATGGACATTCACAGTGACTTTTATCTCCACGACAATACATTGGCGAAGCACTTTAGCTACGGAGCTAACGTGTTAGCATCGCGCTTAACTGCAGATAGAAACAAAAGAAATAAACCCCTGACTGGAAGGATAGACAGAAAATCAACAATACTATTAAACCATGGACCTGTAACTACACGGTTAATGCTTTCCAGCCTGGCGAAGCTTAACAATGCTGTTGCTAACGACGCCATTGAAGCTAACTTAGCAATGGGACCTCACAGAGCTATGCTAAAAACATTAGCTATCCATTTACGCCAGCCAGCCCTCATCTGCTCATCTCCACCCGTGATCACCTGCGTTCCAGCGATCACCGGAGCGACGAAGGACTTCACCCGATCATCCGTGCAGTCGGCGGCTAGCGTCGGATAGCGCGTCTGCTATCCAAGTCAAAGTCCTCCTGGTTGTGTTGCTGCAGCCAGCCGCTAATACACCGATCCCACTTACAGCTTTCTTCTTTGCAGTCTCCATTGTTCATTAAACAAATTGCAAAAGATTCACCAACACAGATGTCCAGAATACTGTGGAATTTTGAGATGAAAACAGAGCTTTTTGTATTGGATACAATGTGTCCGGATACTTCCGTTTCAACGATTGACTTCACGCGCAAACGTCATCATACATAGACGTTTTCAACCGGAAGTTTCGCGGGAAATTTAAAATTGCACTTTGTAAGTTAACCCGGCCGTATTGACATGTGTTGCAATGTTAAGATTTCATCATTGATGTATAAACTATCAGACTGCGTGGTCGGTAGTAGTGGCTTTCAGTAGGCCTTTCAAGAGTTGGACAATATCGGATATCGGCAAAAAAGACATTATCGGACATCTCTAGTTAATACCTTAACACTTGTAAGATCGCTCGGAAAATCGTATAAATAAATTGCTTTTACAGTTAATAAAGGTTTTGTGTTGGCAACAGATTGGCCCAGAAACGCTATATAATAATAATAATTAATAATAATAGATTTTATTTGTAAAAAGCACTTTATATTGAGTAAACAATCTCAAAGTGCTACAGTGTATTAAAAAAATAAAAATAAAAACTAGAACAGCCAAATAGCTATAGCTAGTATGCACATATCTAAAAATAGACTTTTTTAAAAAGAAGGCCTTTTTTACAAGCCTCCACAGTCTGTGGTGCCCTCAGGTGGTCAGGGAGAGCGTTCCACAGACTGGGAGCGGCGGAATATTCCTATTTCCCTACATTTTTCAAGGGAGAAATGTATTCAAACTCCAAATAATTTGGATTGTGCTCGCCCTTGGTGGCTCAACTATTACAAAAAAAAAACAGCTTTGAGGGTGGAAATACTGCGCTCAACTTTTTGTACAGTTTTCTACTAAAATGACGTGGAAAAAAACACAGATCTCTATGGGCATATTCACAGAAGTTAATCAAAAGGCTCATTCTCTTTTCCTGTATTCTCTTTGGTTTAGTTGCACATGCATTTTTCAACAAACCCTAGGAGATGGTTTCTGTTGCCTTTTTAAAAAAAAAAAATTTCACTTGATTATTTTTTAATGGCTCACAACATGAATTCTGAAATCTTCACGCTTTCCTTAGTTGAATAGTTAAATCTGTCAGTAAGAGGGGAATGCATCAAGTAAAAACAGATCAGAGTGGCGCTCGGTTGAAGTCGCAATCAGAACCTTTGACGGGGGCTTTGAACGCAAATCTTGCATTTGTGTGTGCGAGCCCAAACACACGAGAAAGAGCACCTTTGTTTTAGTTATTAGCAAGTGAGACAGGAGGCTGGGGGTGGGGGCGACCAATCACAGCTGTGTTTGTTCGGCTACTCTCGACCCTCTGTGGCACACACAGCTGGCTGAGCCTCGTATCGCGCTCGCCCCTTCGGGAGCCCAATTCGCCGCGTCACCCCGGCCCTCCCCGCCCTCTCTTGGTCCTGATGATCAGGGGGCCGGGGTCACCCAGCTTAAGCCAAGTTCAGATTGAATGCTTATTTAAACATGGCTGCACCAGCATGGTGGCCTGGTGCAAAATACGCAACCACTTGCATGAATTTTTCAGAGCCTCGATTTGACCTCTGGACGTCTCATTAAAGCAGGGGTGTCCAAACTTTTTCCACTGAGGGCCGCACACGGGGGCCATTTTGATAGTTTTCATTTTCAAATAATAACAAAATATATGGATTTTGTTGTTTTTTTTACCTTTAGGGCTCCCGGGGACCATAAAGGGTCTAAGTCAGTGGTCCCCAACCTTTTTGTAGCTGCGAACCGGTCAACGCTTGAAAATTTGTCCCACGGACCGGGGGGGAGGGGGGGAGGGTGGAATTTAAAAAAAAAAAAAAAATGTTTTTTTATTTTTTTTCATAAAGAAATACAATCATGTGTGCTTACGGACTGTATCCCTGCAGACTGTATCAATCTATATTGATATATAATGTATATATTGTGTTTTTTATGTTGATTTAATAAAAACTTTTTCTTTTTTTTTTTTTTTTTTTTCCTTGTGCGGCCCGGTACCAATCGGCGGTTGGGGACCACTGGTCTAAGTCATTAAAATGTTAAAAACAAGTCAAATTATTTTTTTTATTTAACTTTTACAGTAAATCTCTACAGTATATCAACTTTAGGTTGATATAAAATTTAAAAAAACCAAAAAGGTTTTATGCCTTTTCTGTCAAGACAACTTTGTTTTTTATAATAAAACTGAAATACGCAGTGTTTCCCCCACTGCCCAAAACAGGGGTGTCCAAACTTTTTCGACTGAGGGCCGCAGACTGAAAAATCAAAGCAAGCGGGGGCCATTTTGATATTTTTTATTTTAAAAACCAATACAATATATGTATAAAAAAGATACATTTAGGCCTCCATTCAGACTTGATCCCGGGGAACCCAAAAGGTTTTGGTAAAAAAAAATATTAAAAATGTGTCATTATTTAGTATTATTATTATTATTATTATTCAAGGTTTAAATCTCTAGATCAACATTAGGTCTATCTGTCAATAAAACGCTTTTAAAGATTTAAATTGTATGCCATTTTTGTCAAGGAAAACCGTGTTTTTTTATGGAAAAAAACACAAAATATGCAATATTTTCCCCCAATAAAATTTTAAAGTGGAATATTTGAGATTATATAATAATTGGAGTCTTAAAAAGGTCAATAACTCATAACAACAATGATTTTAATTCATTATTTTTTTGAGCAATGACACTTAAAAAAAAAAAAAAGTCCCACTAAAATTATTGGGGATCCAAAAGGGTACTGCTCAGTAAAGTTTTAAAAAATTAATCCAACATTTTTTTAAACTTTTACCACAATAGTCTTAAAATCAACTTCAGATCTATCTGTCAATTATAAGTTGTATTGTTGTTTATGTTTTTTGTTAGTTATTTTTAAAAAAAACTTTGTTTTTTAAATGGCAACCAAAATATATGCAACATTTTCCCCCCAAAATATCTCAAAGTGGAATATTTAATGTGAAGTAAATGGAGCTTTGAATAGGTCAATAATTCATAATGACATTGATTTTGATTCATTATTATTTTAAAAAAAAAGAAACAGCCTGCATGGCAGCTTTGTGTTATTAGAGTAAATAATGCAACATTTTCTTGTTACATTTCACCTGTTTGCTCTTTTATACCACTTTTTATGTTTTTTTGTTTTTTTTCAATAGTATTTTTAAAATGTGCCGTGGGGCCGTTAAAAAAATACCTGCGGGCCGCAAATGGCCCCCGGGCCGCACTTTGGACACCCCTGCATTAAAGCATCTACCACCATATTGAACATTTGTTCCAGAGAAAGACTATAAATTTGTTCCACAGAGCCCCCACCCTCCTGCCTTGTTAAATTTACTACACCTTTGAGATAACTGCCGCCATTACTCAAACCCCAAAATTTCCCCCCCTCCCACAACCAGCCTCGTAAAACTACAGCAGCAGTGGAGTCGACCGAGGTAGGAAAAAAAACAAAAAACACGGGTGCCCTTGGGCCAGCGTCTTGAGTTTGGCTCGCGGGACGTCGCAAGTTTAATAAGTAATTTGGTCCCATGGCGTCAACGGCTTTATTATAAAGAGCTGACAGTCTAATTGCTACTGATTTACCCCCGTCTTGTGGACAAAGTGAGTAAATCCGGTCAATGACCATGAATTTTTGTTTGAAGTGTTCACAGCACAGCATTTCGCTTTTATGACCCAATCCAAACAAACTTTCTCAATTATGGTACAAACCGCAAACAACACAGGAAGTCAACACACGTGTTCACTAGGGGTGTAACGGTACACATAAAATTTCGGTTCGGTACTTACCTCGGTTTAGAGGTCACCGTTCAGTTCATTTTCGGTACAGTAAGAAAACAACAAAATATACATTTATTAGTTATTTATTTACCAAATTTGTAAACAATGGATTTATCCTTTTAACATTGGGAACACTATAATAATTCTGCCCACGTTAATCAACATTAAACTGCCTCAAGTTGTTGCTCGGATTAAATAAAATGACAAAACATTTCTTCTACATATAAAAAGTGCAACATTAAACAGTTTCAAGTCAACTCATCGTGATTAATTTATTACAACATTTGGGAAGCCTGTAGTTGATTTTTATTATGTAAATGTTATATTTTTATCAACATGTGATAGCAGGGACCCTGCCATTCAAAACTAGGCTGCTCCATTACTAATGATTAATGTACAAACCCCGTTTCCATATGAGTTGGGAAATCGTGTTAGATGTAAATACAAACTGAATACAATGATTTGCAAATCATTTTCAACCCATATTCAATTGAATGCACTACAAAGACAAGATATTTGATGTTCAAACTCATAAATAATAATTAACTTAGAATTTCATGGCTGCAACACGTAAGTAGTTGGGAAAGGGCATGTTCACCACTGTGTTACATGGCCTTTCCTTTTAACAACACTCAGTTAACGTTTGGGAACTGAGGAGACAAATTTTTTAAGCTTCTCAGGTGGAATTCTTTCCCATTCTTGCTTGATGTACAGCTTAAGTTGTTCAACAGTCCGGGGGTCTCCGTTGTGCTATTTTAGGCTTCATAATGCGCCACACATTTTCAATGGGAGACAGGTCTGGACTACAGGCAGGCCAGTCTAGTACCCGCACTCTTTTACTATGAAGCCACGTTGATGTAACACGTGGCTTGGCATTGTCTTGCTGAAATAAGCAGGGGCGTCCATGGTAACGTTGCTTGGATGGCAACATATGTTGCTCCAAAACCTGTATGTACCTTTCAGCATTAATGGTGCCTTCACAGATGTGTAAGTTACCCATGTCTTGGGCACTAATACACCCCCATACCATCACAGATGCTGGCTTTTCAACTTTGCGCCTATAACAATCCGGATGGTTCTTTTCCTCTTTGGTCCGGAGGACACGACGTCCGCAGTTTCCAAAAACAATTTGAAATGTGGACTCGTCAGACCACAGAACACTTTTCCACTTTGTATCAGTCCATCTTAGATGAGCTCAGGCCCAGCGAAGCCAACAGCGTTTCTGGGTGTTGTTGATAAACGGTTTTTGCCTTGCATAGGAGAGTTTTAACTTGCACTTACAGATGTAGCGACCAACTGTAGTTACTGACAGTGGGTTTCTGCAGTGTTCCTGAGCCCATGTGGTGATATCCTTTACACACTGATGTCACTTGTTGATGCAGTACAGCCTGAGGGATGGAAGGTCACGGGCTTAGCTGCTTACGTGCAGTGATTTCTCCAGATTCTCTGAACCCTTTGATGATATTACGGAGCGTAGATGGTGAAATCCCTAAATTCCTTGCAATAGCTGGTTGAGAAAGGTTTTTCTTAAACTGTTCAACAATTTGCTCACGCATTTGTTGACAAAGTGGTGACCCTCGCCCCATCCTTGTTTGTGAATGACTGAGCATTTCATGGAATCTACTTTTATACCCAATCATGGCACCCACCTGTTCCCAATTTGCCTGTTCACCTGTGGGATGTTCCAAATAAGTGTTTGATGAGCATTCCTCAACTTTATCAGTATTTATTGCCACCTTTCCCAACTTCTTTGTCACGTGTTGCTGGCATCAAATTCTAAAGTTAATGATTATTTGCAAAAAAAAAAAAAACGTTTATCAGTTTGAACATCAAATATGTTGTCTTTGTAGCATATTCAACTGAATATGGGTTGAAAATTATTTGCAAATCATTGTATTCCGTTTATATTTACATCTAACACAATGTCCCAACTCATATGGAAACGGGGTTTGTAACTATAGCTGAAAAAATGGTACAACAGCAACAGGAGAGACTATTCATCCCTGAACACCATGGAGTTCAAGTAGGCTTAATGATGCACTTACATTATTATATCAACTATCAGAGACAGAAACTCTTCATTTAACATAATGTCCTTTTTTGCTGCTTCAACACAGCTCAATCAACACAGAAAAAGGTCAAGTGAAATAACAGACAGACAGGGCTTTGCTGTCCGTAACACTCCAAAATGAGCTAACGTTACGCTAAAAGCGAATTAGCCTTCACCTCAAGCCAGGACTGCGCGCGAGCTGAGCTGCCGTTAAGGTTTCTAGAAGGTCAACGGGCTCATAGTGATGTTACTAGTAGTTGACTGGGAGGTGTTTATTATAATTTGGGGAGAGTCCGCAGCCTGATGATTACCTGCTAAACGCTAAGCACTGACTACATGCGCTCTGAATATGCACTGCTGATTGGCTGTTACCGCTCTGTTTGTAATCAATCAGATGGTTGTGTGGGTGGGACAATGCTGGGTGCTGTGTAGAGTCCAGACAGAGACAGAGGCAGAAGGAAGCTACTTAATATGTCCGTGTGGAAACTCGTTCGGTACACCTCCGAACCGAACTGAAACCCCCATACCGAAACGGTTCAATACAAATACACGTACCGTTACACCCCTAGTGTTCACACAAAACACAACCTGCTCACTGAATTACACCCATTTAAAACCCCTGCAATGCATGATGGGGGAAAATGCCAAACACTCTCCACACTGCATTTTAGCTGATTGATAACAAAACTTTAAGGAGGTTGTCACGGAAGTAAACGAGGTAAGAGTCGAACTTTCACATACCGTATTTTCTGGACCATAGGGCGCACCGGATTATAAGGCGCACTGCCGATGAGCGGGTCTAGTCAGGTCTATTTTCATACAAAAGGCGCATTACAGAGGTCATATATTTTTATTTTTTTTCTAAAGTGAAAACGTACTAAAATATTTTGATAGATTTTTGAGCGCCGTGTGTAATGTTCTATATTTTCAATGGAACATATGACATTTTGGTGTTGTTTACTTGAGTCATATTGCAGTTTACACGTGTATCTTATGTGCGACCAGGGATGGTGTTTGATAAGAAATTATCGAGTTCGAGCCTATTATCGAATCCTCTTATCGAACCGATTCCTTATCGATTCTCGAATCGAATCCAGATAGGTTGTTGTATATGGAAAAAAACACAATATTTGGTTTAACAAAAGCTCACTTTTATTTTATAAGAAAAAAAATTAATAAAATAAAATAAATAAATATTGACTGTTACCCCCCTAAAAAAATAAAATAAATAAATATTGACTGTTGTTACCCAAAGTATATTAAGTGGGATTTTTCAGAAAAACAAATATATACAGTAACACAAAAACAACCTGTCTCTGTGATCACTATAGGTGAATAGCCATGCCTTTAGGCGTTTTTCACGGTCCATTATTTTTGCTGCTTAAGTGACATCACAGGAAATGACGTAGCTCAGTCTAATGACTGATGTCCCACAGGGCATTTCTTGTGGGACGGGATTCGTTTCCAGGGATTCGATTAAAGAACCAACTCTTTTTCTTTACTATAGTGGCCTCGATACTGGGAACCGGTTCTCAAAAAGGGATTCGAGTCCATGGAATCGGTTCTTTTCTTATCGAACGGTTCTTTTCTTATCAAACAACCGGGAGAACTGGTTTCGAACATCATCCCTATGTGCGACTGCCATCTACTGGTCACACTTGTCATTTCGCCGTGTACCAAATAAAATAGCTTCGAGGTCAGTAAGCATAATCAAAATTATTCCGTACATTAGGCGCACCGATTTGTAAGGCGCACTGTCGAGTTCTGAGAAAATGAAAGGATTTTAAGTGTACCTTATAGTCTGAAAAATACAGTACTCTTGAAATCCAACTGTATTAATCATTAATTATATATCCTTTACATCAATATAATATGTAAGTATATATAGTATATAAACATACATACATACATACATACATATATATGTGTATATATATATATATATATATATATATATATATATATATATATATATATATATATATGTATTAGGGCTGCAACAACTAATCGATTAAAATCGATTATTAAAATTGTTGCCGATTAATTTAGTCATTGATTCGTTGGATCTATGCTATGCGCAGAGGTTTTTTTTTATTTATTTTTTATAAAAAAAATGTATGGTGCCAGTATGCAGTTTTTTTTTCAATAAAATACTGGATAGGATAGAAATGTAGTTTGTCTCTTTTATCCGATTATTAATCGATTAATCGAAGTAATATTCGACAGATTAATCGATTATCAAATTAATCGTTAGTTGCAGCCCTAATATATATATATATATATATATATATATATATATATATATATATATATATATATATATATATATATATATATATATATATATATATATATATATATATATATATATATATATACTTAACTTTTTTTTTTACTTTACGTGAGGTCGGCCAATTTTTTTTTGCCCACTGAGGCCCCCGATAAAAAGGTTTGGACACCCCTGCTCTGGAGCATCACCACCAGCCAGCAGGGGCATTTATTGTCCTTTTTTCTCTTTTCTTTTTTATAATGCCACATAGCCATGCGTTCTGTCACTGCAGCGCTCACACATGCTAATGTTTTATTCACTTTGAGAAAGAGCGGCCGCATCATGAAAGGAAGGTCTGATCTCACAACACGGACTCGCTTGCCAACAAACATATGAAATATTAACAGGCAAATATCCGCACCGGTGATAAAAGAATGCTATTTTTATTTAAATGTTGCAGAGCGTCGCTTCATCACAACAACTTCTAAATGTAATTGTTTTCTACAGCGACCACCCACTCCCTATAGCGTACGTGCAGTAGAGCTTTGCTCATTGTCCAGCACTGCTCTTAGATGGTGGCATGTCCTTGTGGTCTACATCAGTGGTCCCCAACCACAAGCACAAGAATTTTTTTTATTTTTTTTATTTTTTTTATTAAATTAACATAAAAAACACATTATATACATTATATATCAATATAGATCAATACAGTCTGCAGGGATATAGTCCGTAAGCACACATGATTGTTTTTTTTTTTTTTATTTCTTGTGCAGCCCGGTCCGTGGGACAAATTTTCAAGCGTTGAAAAGGTTGGGGACCACTGGGCTACATAACATGCAATGGTGGTTCTTTAGTCAAAATGTTGCACAGATTATATTTTACGGACCATTTTCAAGTCGCTTTCTAACCGTTTCGTCAGGATGTGCCATTCACTTCCACTGTGTCTCCACCTCGTCAGCCATGTTGTAGTTTTTAGGGTAGAATAACGATAACGATAAGGATAAACGGTAATAATGATAACTGCCGTAAAACCCTGGACGGTTAGTATTACCGTTTCAAATATTTTAATTAGGGCTGTAACAACTAATCGATTAAATCGATTAAAATCGATTATTAAAATAGTTGCCGATTAATTTAGTCATTGATTCGTTGGATCTATGCTACGCGCGGAGTTTTTTTTTGTTTTTTTTAATAAACCTTTATTTATAAACTGCAACATTTACAAACAGCTGAGAAACAATAATCAAAATAAGTATGGTGCCAGTATCCTGTTTTTTTTCAATAAAATACTGGATAGGATAGAAATGTAGTTCGTCCCTTTTTCCCGATTATTAATCGATTAATCGAAGTAATAATCGACAGATTAATCGATTATCAAATTAATCGTTAGTCGCAGCCCTAATTTTAATTATCGATTGATAACTGCACTTTTATAAACTTGCTGACTCACTGACTGTCGCCAGCTCGCTAGTTTAAATGCTAACATGTAAACAACAGACCGTAGCTTCTTTCCCTATTAAGAAATGACACGTACCAATCCAAACGTATTCAAACACATTGCTGTCAAAGTAGCAAAGATATCCAGTGCACATTCAACCTACAAGTTGTGTGCTCTTAGAACACAGTGATCGTTATATACTCGGAGGAGTACGAGAATACTAAGACTAAAACACTATCAGTGAAGCATACAGTAAGAAATACAAACATGCAAAATTGTGGCTATTTATTTTCACTCCATCCATCCATTTCCTACCGCTTGTCCCTTTTGGGGGTCGCGGGACGGCTCCAACATTTCAGTATGTAAATAAGTACTTTTTGAGCACATTCAACAATAAGACTGTGAATTTTTGGGCACCACACAATTCAGTTTGATTCTATTCTTGGGGGTAACGATTCGATTCAGAACCGATTATTGATTCAAAACCAATACTTTTTAACGACATTTTGTGCCAGTTCTATGATTAACTACATTCCTCCATAAAATAGATGAACCACTGTGAAGATTTCTCTATTACTTAAAAGAAAACTGGTTTTGTATAATAAAATTCTACCTAAACATTTAATAACGTCAAATACAAATAAGGCAGCAAGAGAAATATCCAACACTTCACCTTTGTATAAATTTGGACAGTAGATCTACATCAAAAATATGAATATATATAGATATGTGTATATATATATATATATATATATATATATATATATATATATATATATATATATATATATATATATATATATATATATATATATATATATATATATATATATATATTGAGGCTGCAACTAATGATTATTTTGATCATCAATTAATCTGTCGATTATTACTTCGATTAATAGTCGGATAAAAGAGACAAACTACATGTCTATCCTTTCCAGTATTTTATTGGAAAAAAACAGCATACTGGCACCATACTTATTTTGATTATTGTTTCTCAGATGTTTGTAAATGTTGCAGTTTATAAATAAAAGTTTATAAAAAAAATAAATAAAAAAATTAATAAAAATAAATAAATAAATAACATAAAATAAAAACTCTGCGCATGCGCATAGCATAGAGCCAACGAATCGATGACTAAATTAATCGGCAACTATTTTTATAATCGATTTAATCGATTAGTTGTTGCAGCCCTAATATATATATATATATATTTATTTATTTATTTTCATGACTATTTACATTGTAGATTGTCACTGAAGGCATCAAAACAATGAATGAACACGTGGAGTTATGTACTTAACAAAAAAAGGTGAAATAACTGAAAACATGTTTTATATTCTAGTTTCTTCAAAATAGCCACTTTTTGCTCTGATTACTGCTTTGCAAACTCTTGGCATTCTCCCGATGAGCTTCAAGAGGTAGTCACCTGAAATGGTTTTCACTTCACAGGTGTGCTTGAAGCTCATGGAGAGAATGCCAGGAGTGTGCAAAGCAGTAATCTGAGCAAAGGGTGGCTATTTTGAAGAAACTAGAATATAAGACGTGTTTTCAGTTTTTTCACCTTTTTTTCTTAAGTACATTACTCCACATGTGTTCATTCATAGTGTTGATGCCTTCAGTGACAATCTACAATGTAAATAGTCAGGAAAATAAGAAAACGCATTGATTGAGAAGGTGTGTCCAAACTTTTGGCCTGTACTGTATATATTTTGTGTAATCTTGTGCTCCAGACGCCATTTTTACACAACAAAACACAAGAAAAATTGCAAAAGAATGGAGGTCTACAACTTCTTTGAATGTGGCTGAGTCAAGGAAATTGGTATCAAGACTCTCCCGGATAAATATGCATCGTTTTTGCTCGGGTAAGGTTGCATTTCTTAATTTAACTTCGCGTCTACTGCCATGTTTGTTGCCTTTTTGTCGCAAGCGCTGTTTATGAGTATGCATATTTTCCCCCATCTCTATCAAAATATAACTATAGATGTCAACATTGTGTATTTGCTGAACGATTCATTTATGATTGTTTATCAAAATATAACTATAGATGTAACATTGTGTATGTGCTGAAAGATTCATTTATGATTGTTTATCAAAATATAACTATAGATGTAAACATTGTGTATGTGCTGAATGACTCATGTATGATTGTTTATCAAAATATAACTATAGATGTCAACATTGTGTATGTGCTGAAAGATTCATTTATGATTGTTTATCAAAATATAACTATAGATGTCAACATTGTGTATGTGCCGACAGCTTCCTTTATGATTGTTTATCAAAATATAACTCTAAATGTAAACACTGTGTATGAGCTGAAAGATTCATTTATGATTGTTTATCAAAATATAACTATAGATGTCAACATTGTGTATGTGCTGAATGACTCATGTATGATTGTTTATCAAAATATAATTACAGATGTCAACATTGTGTATGTGCTGAATGACTCATGTATGATTGTTTATCAAAATATAACTATAGATGTCAACATTGTGTATGTGCCGACAGCTTCATTTATGATTGTTTATCAAAATATAACTCTAAATGTAAACATTGTGTATGAGCTGAAAGATTCATTTATGATTGTTTATCAAAATATAACTATAGACATCAACATTGTGTATGTGCTGAAAGATTCATTTATGATTGTTTATCAAAATATAACTCTGAATGTCAACATTGTGTATGTGCTGAAAGATTCATTTATTATTGTTTATCAAAATATAACTATAGATGTCAACATTGTGTATGTGCTGAAAGCTTCATTTATGATTGTTTATCAAAATATAACTATAGATGTCAACATTGTGCATGTGCTGAAAGATTCATTTATGATTGTTTATCAAAATAAACGTACCCCCTCTGGTTCCCTGCCTGCCCCCTTTTGGATCTCGACCTCCCGCCTGGACACGGACTTTTGATGCCTCGCTCCTGCCCTTGATCTCACGGACCTCTGAGCCTGCCTTGCCCCTCTCGAACACTCCGGGTAACACTCATCATATACCCGCTTCACATAGTCGCACACCATACATAGTTTGGATTAATTACACGTCTCATTTCCCTTGTAAATATTTAATGAATATAGAGCTAAACAACGTCCCTGCTGTCTTCTTCTCCTGTACACATAACAGTCAAGATCTGCCCTTTACGTTTATCCTCGGAGGACAAACGCAAGTTTTGAGTCTTGAGTGAAAAAAAATCTGTGGAAAATGGGCCGATGATCACGCCGGGAGAGCCCGCTGGGACTCGGAGGGGCCGGTGCCGCTGCATTGATTCACTTGCTGACACCACAATTGATGAGTGTATCGCGCTGGTTACGAGCTGTGTGTCTCGCCTCCCCGTATCCCCGCTGGTTCCCTGGCTGCCCCCTTTCGGATCTCGACCTCCTGCCAGGACACGGACTTTTGACGCCTCGCTCCTGCCCTTGATCTCACGCCTGCTCACGGACCTCCGAGCCTGCCTTGCCCCTCTTGAACACTCCGGGTAACACTCATCATATACTCTCACTATACATAGTTTGGATTAATTACCCGCCTCATTTCCCTTGTAAATATTTAATAAATATATAGCTAAACAACGTCCCTGCTGTCTTCCCCTGTACACATAACACTCAAGATCTGCCCTTCACGTTTATCCTCGGAGGACAAACGCGAGTTTTGAGTCTTGAGTGAAAACAAATCTGTGGAAAATGGGCCGATGATCACGCCGGGAGAGCCCGCTGGGACTCGGAGGGGCCGGTGCCGCTGCATTGGTTCACTTGCTGACACCACAATTGATGAGTGTATCGCGCTGGTTACGAGCTGTGTGTCTCGCCTCCCCGTATCCCCTCTGGTTCCCTGGCTGCCCCCTTTCGGATCTCGACCTCCCGCCTGGACACGGACTTTTGACGCCTCGCTCCTGCCCTTGATCTCACGCCTGCTCACGGACCTCCGAGCCTGCCTTGCCCCTCTCGAACACTCCGCGTAACACTCATCATATACTCTCACCATATATAGTTTGGATTAATTACCCGCCTCATTTCCCTTGTAAATATTTAATAAACATAGAGCTAAATGACGTCCCTGCTTCCCCTGTACACATAACACTCAAGATCGGCCCTTCACGTTTATCCTCGGAGGACAAACGCGAGTTTTGAGTCTTGAGTGGAAAAAAATCTGCAGAAAATGGGCCGATGATCACGCCGGGAGAGCCCGGTGGGACTCGAAGGGGCCGGTGCCGCTGCATTGATTCATTTGCTGACACCACAATTGATGAGGGTATCGCGCTGGTTACGAGCTGTGTGTCTCGCCTCCCCGTATCCCCTCTGGTTCCCTGGCTGCCCCCTTTCGGATCTCGACCTCCCGCATGGACAGGGACTTTTGACGCCTCGCTCCTGCCCTTGATCTCACGCCTGCTCACGGACCTCCGAGCCTGCCTTGCCCCTCTCGAACACTCCGGGTAACACTCATCATATACTCTCACCATATATAGTTTGGATTAATTACCCGCCTCATTTCCCTTGTAAATATTTAATAAACATAGAGCTAAATGACGTCCCTGCTTCCCCTGTACACATAACACTCAAGATCGGCCCTTCACGTTTATCCTCGGAGGACAAACGCGAGTTTTGAGTCTTGAGTGGAAAAAAATCTGCAGAAAATGGGCCGATGATCACGCCGGGAGAGCCCGGTGGGACTCGAAGGGGCCGGTGCCGCTGCATTGATTCATTTGCTGACACCACAATTGATGAGGGTATCGCGCTGGCCGGGCTCCAGCACTGGCGGAATGGTCAGGGAGGCGTAAGAAGGTATAGCGAAACGGGGAAGGAGGGGCACGGGTGGGTACGGCGGCGTAAGGCGAGGGCTGGACGTTATCCCCCATGGGTCCGCAGCGTACTTGTTAAACCGCTGACCTTTAATTCACTATTGTCACCTATCATGTTGCACATGTGTGCCCCGATGGCGCTTTGAGGCATCGGGCGTCCATTGATCTACTCTGTGGTTTTAAACCAGACATGTGAATAAAAACCAACTGGGCTCAGGGTCTTCTAGTGGGTGTGACAACAACAGGGGACAATAGCAACAGGGCAGCCCTGGAGCTGCAATGACCATGACAGGGACAACACACACAATTGAATAATGACAGATGAAATTGTACATTAAATGGCAATATTGCCACATGAAAACGAAGCGTACCTTCAACAGCCAGCACCACGGACACAATGAAGCTGCACATCCACAGCAAGTAATCCATTGTCATGTTTGCAACATGGAGAAAGATGCTCGCCGTGGAAGGGGATGGAACCTGGGATCACCGCAGCGGAGCTTATTGTGTTCCTCTCCCGCCTGTCACTCACTCGTTCCCGGCATCGTCCACGGACACGAGCAGGTGTCTTTTCCGGTTGTTGCTGGGGTTTTTTTTGGCTTTTTTAAATCATTCAACGTCCCGTTATTCCACGGACGCGCATCTTCTCTCCCCTCCCCACGCGAGTAAAGGTGGAGGGGGAAACCCGCTCCCGGGGGGGGGAGGGTGTCGAGGGTTCGGTGGAAGTCCGCTCTGGGGGGGGGGGGCAACTCCGCGTAGCTGTTGCGCTTCGGTAGGGGACGTGCGTCGGAATGGCAAACAGTGGGACAGACACCACGCGTGGGGGAGTGGGAGGGGGGGAAGGGGAGGAGGGGGGTTCCGTTTCAAACCAGAGCTCGTGAACAATCCGTTTCCGGGAGAGATTTTCAAAATAAAACCCATTGTATAGGAGGGTTGCATGTGACGTCACATCCGTTTTTCTTCTTCCCATTTACACTAAGCCAGTGGTTCTTGATCTTGTTGGAGGTACCGAACGCATTCACCGAACCCTTCTTTAGGGAAAAATAAAATGTTTTTTTTTCTTAATTGTATCTTAATTTATAAATATTAACCATGAAATTATGTTATTATATTAAATAAATACTAGGGGTGTGGGAAAAAAATCGATTCGAATTCAAATCGTGATTCTCACGTTGTGCGATTCAGAATCGATTCTCATTTTTAAAAAATCGATTTATTTTATTTTTTTATTATTTTTTTATTTTTTTATTTTTTTATTTTTTTATTTTTTTATTTTTTTATTAATCAATCCAACAAAACAATACACAGCAATACAATCACAATGCAATCCAATTCCAAAAGCAAACCCGACCCAGCAACACTCAGAACTGCAATAAACAGAGCAAACACGACACAGAACAAACCAAAAGTAGTGAAACAAAAATGAATATTATCAACAACAGTATCAATATTAGTTACAATTTCAACATAGCAGTGATTAAAAATCCCTCATTGACATTATCATTAGACATTTAGTTTATGAGATGCGATGCAAGTGTAAGCCACTGTGACACTATTGTTCATTTTTTGTAATTTTTTTATTTTTTATTAATGTTTTAAATGATAATATGAATGAGGGATTTTTAATCACTGCTATGTTGAAATGGTAACTAATATTGATACTGTTGTTGATAATATTCATTTTTGTCTCACTACTTTTAGATTGTTCCGTGTCATGTTTGTGTCTCCTCAATTGCTCTGTTTATTGCTATTCTGAATGTTGCTGGGTCGGGTTTGGTTTTGAAACTGTATTGCATTATTATGGTATTGTTGTGAATTGTTTTCATTTAAAAAAATAAAAAATAAATTCAAATTAAAATTAAAAAATCGTTTTTGAATTGAGAACCGTGTTGAATTGAAAAAAAATCGAATTTGAATCGAATCGTGGGACACCCAAAGATTCACAGCCCTAATAGAAACTAATAAAGATATATTTTACAAACAAATGTACAGGAATGTTTGATTGATTGATTGATTGAACCTTTTATTAGTAGATTGCACAGTGAAGTACATATTCTGTACAATTGACCACTAAATGGTAACACCCGAATAAGTTTGTGAACTTGTTTAAGTCGGGGTCCACTTAAATCAGGGGTGTCCAAACTTTTTCCACTGAGGGCCGCACACGGAAAAATTAAAGCATGTGCGGGCCATTTTTATATTTTTCATTTTCAAACCATAACAAAATATATGCATTTTTTTAATCTATTTTACCTTTAGGGGTCCCGGGGACCATAAAGGGTCTCAGTCATTAAAGTGTTAAAAAATAAGTCTGATTATTATTTTTTTTAATTATTTAACGCTTACAGTAAATCTCTATATCAACTTCAAGTTGATATAAAGTAATACAAATTTAAAAAAATGTTTTGTGGCTTTTCTGTCAAAAACAACTTAGTTTTTTTATAGTAAAACTGAAATATGCAGTATTTAGTAATTAGAGCCCTAAAAGATCAATAATGCAGGACACCATTGATTTTAATTCTTTCAAATTTTTGAGTAATCACAGTGAAAAGATAAATAAAAAATCACTAAATATATTTGGGATCCAAAAGGTGCCCCACTCATAAAGTGATACATTTTTATTAGGTTTTTCTTTTACTTTCAACACTTAAGTTACGAGATCAACTTCGGATATATCTGTCCATTTTATGCCGGAACTATTTTGTTTGTTTTATGCGCTTTAGTCAAAGAAAACTTTGATGTTTTTATATGGCTACTACACAATATATGCAATATTTACCACATAAAACATTTTAAAGTGAAATATTTGAAGTAATTGGAGCCCTGAAAATAATTAATTATAACATGGATTTTTTTTCATTATTTTTTTTTTTTTGAGCAAGGGCAAAAAAAAGAAAAATGAAGAAAGACAAAAGAAAAAAAACAGCCTGCATGGCAGCTTTTGTGTCAACATTGCAACTTTTTCTCGTTAGATTTCACCTCATTCCACTTTTTTTAATGTTCTTTTTTATTTTTACAATAGTATTTCCAGAATGTGTGGCGGGCCGGTAAACAATTAGCTGCGGGCCGCAAATGGCCCCCGGGCCGCACTTTGGGCACCCTTGACTTAAATTGATTCATGATACAGATATATACTATCATCATAATACAGTCATCACACAAGATAATCATCAGAGTATATACATTGAATTATTTACATTCTTTACAATCCGGGGGGTGGGATGTTGCGGGGGGCGTGGGGGGGTTAGGTTTGGTTGGTATCAACACTTCAGTCATCAACAATTGCATCATCAGAGAAATCAATCAATCAATGTTTATTTATATAGCCCTAAATCACAAGTGCCTCAAAGGGCTGCACAAGCCACAACGACATCCTCGGTACAGAGCCCACATAAGGGCAAGGAAAAACTCACCCCAGTGGGACGTCGATGTGAATGACTATGACAAACCTTGGAGAGGACCGCATATGTGGGTTGCCTGGAGATGTTCTTTTAAAGTCCGCGGGTGCAAAAAAACAACAACAAAAATCCACCTGAGCGTCCATCTGCTCCAAGCTCTCCAGTAGATGACTTTAAGTCACTGTGAAGTTGTTATCTAAAAGAGCTATATCGTAAATAGTTTGCTGTGCATTTTACATTTGTTTGCTATGTTTTGTGTGCAAGTTTTTCAATTAAAATGTATCTCCTTTGAACAATATCCAGTGTTGTGGTGCAAACCCCGTTTCCATATGAGTTGGGAAATTGTGTTAACATATTTGATGTTCAAACTGATCAACTTTTTTTTGTGTGCAAATAATCATTAACTTTGGAATTTGATGCCAGCAACACGTGACAAAGAAGTTGGGAAAGGTGGCAATAAATACTGATAAAGTTGAGGAATGCTCATCAAACACTTATTTGGAACATCCCACAGGTGAACAGGCAAATTGGGAACAGGTGGGTGCCATGATTGGGTATAAAAGTAGATTCCATGAAATGCTCAGTCATTCACAAACAAGGATGGGGCGAGGGTCACCACTTTGTCAACAAATGCGTGAGCAAATTGTTGAACAGTTTAAGAAAAACCTTTCTCAGGAATTTAGGGGATTTCACCATCTACGCTCCGTAATATCATCAAAGAGAATCTGGAGAAATCACTGCACGTAAGCAGCTTAGCCCGTGACCTTCCATCCCTCAGGCTGTACTGCATCAACAAGCGACATCTGTGTGTAAAGGATATCACCACATGGGCTCAGGAACACTTCAGAAACCCACTGTCAGTAACTACAGTTGGTCGCTACATCTGTAAGTGCAAGTTAAAACTCTCCTATGCAAGGTGAAAACCATTTATCAACAACACCCAGAAACGCCGTCGGCTTCGCTGGGCCTGAGCTAATCTAAGATGGACTGATACAAAGTGGAAAAGTGTTCTGTGGTCTGACGAGTCCACATTTCAAATTGTTTTTGGAAACTGTGGACGTCGTGTCCTCCGGACCAAAGAGGAAAAGAACCATCCGGATTGTTATAGGCGCAAAGTTGAAAAGCCAGCATGTGTGATGGTATGGGGGTGTATTAGTGCCCAAGACATGGGTAACTTACACATCTGTGAAGGCGCCATTAATGCTGAAAGGTACATACAGGTTTTGGAGCAACATAAGTTGCCATCCAAGCAACGTTACCATGGACGCCCCTGCTTATTTCAGCAAGACAATGCCAAGCCACGTGTTACATCAGCGTGGCTTCATAGTAAAAGAGTGCGGGTACTAGACTGGCCTGCCTGTAGTCCAGACCTGTCTTCCATTGAAAATGTGTGGCGCATTATGAAGCCTAAAATAGCACAACGGAGACCCCCGGACTGTTGAACAACTTAAGCTGTACATCAAGCAAGAATGGGAAAGAATTCCACCTGAGAAGCTTCAAAAATGTGTCTCCTCAGTTCCCAAACGTTTACTGAGTGTTGTTAAAAGGAAAGGCCATGTAACACAGTGGTGAACATGCCCTTTCCCAACTACTTTGGCACGTGTTGCAGCCATGAAATTCTAAGTTAATTATTATTTGCCAAAAAAAAATAAAGTTTATGAGTTTGAACATCAAGTATCTTGTCTTTGTAGTGCTTTCAATTGAATATGGCTTGAAAAGGATTTGCAAATCATTGTATTCCGTTTATATTTACAGCTAACACAATTTCCCAACTCATATGGAAATGGGGTTTGTGTATATTAAGATTAAAGATTAAAGTACCAATGATTGTCACACACACACTAGATGTGGTGAAATTCCTCTGCATTTGTCCCATCCCCTTGGGGAGCAGTGGGCAGCAGCGACGCCGCGCCCGGGAATCATTTTGGTGATTTAACCCCCAACTCCAACCCTTTGTTGATATATATATATATATATATATATATATATATATATATATATATATATATATATATATATATATATATATATATATATATATATATATATATATATATATTTACAGCCCGGCCCCTGGCCAATTTTTTTTATTGTAATTTTGAAGAATTTATCTGAATGTGCGTTAACTATTTCTGTTAAAAATTGTTATGAAATGTCACATGTTAAATGTTTAAATATTAACTGTCAGTTTAATTATGAGACACAATTGTGTCAAAGTCATGGTTTTTTTACTTCATGCTTGAAATAAGAAATGATTACTTTGAAAAAGTAGTTTTATACGTGTGAGTGTTGATGACACAGCTTTGCAACAGTTGATATTCTAGTTTCAAGCATGTTTTACTCATTATAGGTCATCAAATCTCAGCAACAAGCTGTAATATCTTACTGAGATCATTTAGGACCAAAACCCTTAAAACAAGTAAAACACTCTAACATAAAATCTGCTTAGTGAGAAGAATTATCTTATCAGACAGAAAATAAGCAAATATCACCCTTATTTGAGATATGAATATCACTTTCTCTTTTTTTGCGTCTTTTATTTTGTAGTCCAAGTGGCCATTCTGTCAGTCTTCCCCTGCCAGTATGCGTGGGTCTTGACGGAGGTGTCCGTGGGTGCTGAGAATGAGGTTTTTTAGGCCAGCATCCGTCCATCCAAAACAGCGGGCGGCGCCGCTCACCATGTCGATCAATTGTGGTATCAAGTGGACTTTGGTGCGTGTCAGTGCAGGCGTGGATAACAATAGACGGACAGCGCCTACCGCGGGTTATTGAGTGGCCTTTGAGGCTGATAGCGCATAACAACAACCCCCCCACCCCCGCAGTCTGTGGGCTTCCACTCTGCTTGGGCACATTTGGTTCTAGAATCAGGGGTCCGCAAACTGCGGCTCTTTCATTCCCTCCGGCGAGTTTATGCTTCTGTGTACTCTCGTCACGACGCTGCCCCTGGAGTTCTGCAGCAGCCATTCCGTTCTCGGAATGATAAGCTTCTTTTGTTACTTCAAAACCCAAAACCAGTGAAGTTGGCACGTTGTGTAAATTGTAAATAAAAACAGAATACAATGATTTGTAAATCCTTTTCAACTTATATTCAATTGAATAGACTGCAAAGACAAGACACTTAACGCCCGAACTGGAAAACGTTGTTATTTTTTGCAAATATTAGCTCATTTGGAATGTGATGCCTGCAACATGTTTCAAAAAACGACTGAGAAATTTGAGGAATGCTCCTCGGACACTTATTTGGAACATCCCACAGGTGAACAGGCTTATTGGGAACAGGTGGGTGCCATGCTGAAAAAAAAAAAAAAAAAATTGAGCTCGCTCCACCCAAACAAGGCCACCGGCCTTGATAATATTCCCTCCAGATTCCTCAGGGACTCTGCCTCCATCATTGCCCCGATCATCACGCACATAATAAACCTATCAATTACACAAGGCCAAGTACCAAAAGATTTTAAGATAGCAAGAGTAACTCCCCTCTTTAAAAAAGGAAGCAAATTGGAACCTGGCAACTACCGACCTGTTTCTATTCTCAGTTCCATTTTGAAAGTAATGGAGAAAATAGTTTATGAACAGGTCGAAAGTTACCTTGCCACTAATAAA
>NC_084744.1:30315291-30357791 GCF_033978785.1 Entelurus aequoreus | reverse complement strand
TAAATTTCCCAAAAAAATGCGACTTATACTCCAGTGTGACTTATATATGTTTTTTTCCTTCTTTATTATGCATTTTCGGCCGGTGCGACTTATACTCCGGAGCGATTTATACTCCGAAAAAAAACGGTATGTAATGAAGTTTAGATGAAAAATGACTCAAGCATCTTTTCGTGTCTTTTTTGCCATTTCCGGGTCTAAATCGGTTCTCAACGCTTACCAACTTCTAAAAGTATGTCCACATCCTGTTGCTATCCAGTTGTGAGGCATTATTTATGATCTAAAATACCAAACCCAAAACCAGTGAAGTTGGCACGTTGTGTAAATGGTAAATAAAAAACAGAATAAAATGATTTGCAAATCATTTTCAACCTATACTCAATTGAATAGACTGCAAAGATAAGATATTTAATGTTCGAACTGAGAAACAAAATTTTTTTTTGGCAAATAATCATTAAGTTAGAATTTAATGGCAGCAACACGTTGCAAAAAAGTTGTCACAGGGGCATTTTTACCACTGTGTTACATGGCCTTTCCTTTTAACAACACTCAGTAAACGTTTGGGAACTGAGGAGACACATTTTTGAAGCTTTTCAGGTGGAATTCTTTCCCATTCTTGCTTGGGCACTTAATTGAATATAAGTTTAAAAGGATTTGCAAATCATTGTAATCATTTATCAACAACACCCAGAAACGCCGCCAGCTTTGCTGCGCCCGAGCTTATCTAAGATGGACTGATGCAAAGTGGAAAAGTGTTCTGTGGTCTGACGAGTCCACATTTCAAATTTTTTTTGGAAACTGTGGACGTCGTGTATAATATATTTGCATTTTCTCCTCCTAGTATTGTGGGCGTTGTTGATGATCATGATATATTCTGCATAATCCTGAAGACAGACATGCTAAATGTATTGCGCTACTTATTCTGCTCACTTATGTAACCCAATCCACTTTGCACACGTTTAGTAGATCAGCTTTGTGTGTGCTATCAAGTTTGCACGTGTTTTAGTACACATAGATCAGGCCCCAAGTCGCAACCCGCGGCTCTATAGCTGCATGTGGCTCTTTAGCGCCGCCCTAGTGGCTCCCTGGACCTCTTTCAGAGATATGTGAAAATAGAAAAAGTTTTTTGTTTTAATATATTTTCTATAGGAGAACAAATATGACACAAACCTTCCTAATTGTTATAAATCTCACTGGTTATATTAAACATACTTCACTGATGAGAGTATTTGGCAAGAACTGTTTTGTCCTACTAATTTCAGCGATCCTTGAACTCATCGTAGTTTGTTTACATGTACAACTTTCTCCGATGCTGCCACAGAAAGACGTGTTTTATGCCCACTCCTTCTTCGTCTCATTTTGTTCACCAAACTTTTTATGCTGTGCGTGAATGCACAAAGGTGAGCTTTGTTGATTTTATTGATTTGCTAGCTAATCGATGCTAACATGCTATTTAGGCTAGCTGTACGTACATATTGCATCATTATGCCTGGTTTGTAGGTATATTTGAGCTCATTTAATTTCCTTTACTTATGTCCTCTGTGTATTTAATTTAAAAAAAGTGTAGAATAAAAATTTAAATACAGCATTTCTGTCAACGAAGATTTGATAGTAGGCTAATATAGCCAATATAGACACTTACATCAAGTGTTGCCTTCATTATAAAGCGCTTTTTAATTTTTTGCGGCTCCAGACAGATTTTGTCTTTTGTATTTTTTGGTCCCAAATGGCTCTTTCAATATTTTGGGTTGCCGACCTTTGCCCTAAGTATTGTGATTATGACACACCGGCTGTTTGATTGCAAGGTGAAATGGCCATGTAAAATTGCTAATGCTAATCACTAGCTTGTAAATGGCATAGCCCAGGGGTCCCCACACTATTTGACTCGGGGGCCGCATTGGGTTAAAACAATTTGGCCGGGGGCTGGGCTGTATATATATATGTATGTATGTATGTATGTATGTAGGTTTGTGAAGTGTATGTATGTATGTGTGTATATATGTATATATGTATGTATATATATATATGTATATATATATGTATATATATATATATATATATGTATATATGTATGTATATATGTATATATGTATGTATGTATATATATATGTATATATATATGTATGTATATATGTATGTATATATATGTATGTATATATATGTATGTATGTATATAGAACTTGAATACACCTTACGGTGATGCTTGGACACGTCATCAGTGATAAACCCGGGGTTATAGGGTGTTTCGGGTCTTTAATCATCAGACACCCTCGCCCGGGCGACCTCGCCGGGGGTGATCAGACCCCGGCCTGTGTCCAAGTAGCGCACCACGGATCCCCCCTACGGATCCACAGCCACCGGGAGGCCTTTTCTGCGGCCTCTAGGATGTTTTTGGTGGCTTTTCTTGACTGCAGTCCTCTAATGCCAAGGATTCTGAACACACGCTGTAGTGAGTGACCAGCAAAACCTCTGCACCCAATCTCGACTGGTTCACAGCGGGCTCTCCAGCCGTTACTCCGACACTCTACAGTGAGCTCAGCGTATTTGGCCCTCTTTCGCTCATTTGCTTCGTCAATTCGCTCCTCCCAGGGGACAGTCAGCTCCAGTAGCACCACTTGCTTGGTTGACTCCGATGTTAACACCATGTCTGGGCGGAGTGACGTGGAAGCGATATTGGCCGGGAACTTGAGTTGCCTTCCCAGGTCAACATGGAGCTGCCAGTCACGAGCGGTGGCCAGGAGCCCTCCTGAGAAGTTGTGCTGGCGGCTTGCCTTCTGTCCTGCTCTGATGAAGGTGATTGACTGCTTCGGGGCGGCCTGGGACTTGCTGTTTTGAATCGCTGCGCAGATAGAATCCGCCAGGGCTTTTAAAACTTGGTCGTGGCGCCAGCGATACCGCCCCTCCCCTAGTGCCTTTGGGCAACAGCTCAGGATGTGCTCCAAGGTGCCCCTCCTCTGGCACAGTTTGCACTCCGGAGTGTCTGCTAGGCCCCAGATGTGCAGGTTGGCGGGGCATGGGAGGACATCGTACACAGACTGTATGAGGAATTTTGTGCGCAGAGGTTCAGCTCTCCAGAGCTCTGCCCAGGTGAGTTTTCGAGGTTCTGCATGTTCCCACCTTGTCCACGCCCCTTGTTTGGACATGCTGACCATTCGGCAGCAACGTTCTTCCTCCACCTCTGCACGGATCTCCTCTTGGACCAGTTGGCGCTTCTCCTTGCCACGGGCTCGGTCCCAACGTGGCTTTGGAAAGCTGCCGAGGCCTGCCCTCCCCCTTGCCACAGTACCCAACAAGGTTTTGTGCCTCAGCCGCGCCTCTGCTCTGCTTACGGCTTCTTGTGCCTGCCACTTCCTCCCGGTCTTAACAACGATTCCTGCCGAGGCAACCTTGACATCTGCAGAGTCCCTGTACATCGTTACCTCTCTGGAGCGGGTGACTTTGAATTCCTCCAACAGTCCCCTGAGAGGGAGCTGCAGCTTGGTGGAATGGCCATAAAGAGCAATGCTGCTTAAGGACAGAGGGAGCCCCAGCCATCTCCTTAGGAACTGGCTGATGGTCTTCTCTAGTACCTTAACCGTTGTCATTGGTACCTCGTAGAGTAACAGAGGCCAGAGTATTCTAGGCAAGACTCCGTGTTGGTACATCCAGGCTTTAAACTTTCCTGGGATACCAGATTTGTCGATATATATATATATATATATATATATATATATATATATATATATATATATATATATATATATATATATATATATATATATATATATATATATATCAATGAGCGCACCTCGGGACACGTCCACGGCCGCTCCTCTCCTGCACGCGTCACTCCACCGGCTGCAATCAATCCGAAATCAGCGCACCTGTCGGTGATGATCTCCCTGGTCTTCTTAAGCCTGCACAACCTGCCATCGCTCGTCGGAATATAGTCTTCTGTACCTTAAGCCGATACCCAGCTTTATGCTCTCCCTCTGTCCTGAGCTCTGTGCTTTCCCCGTGTTGATTGTCGTGTCCTCCCTCACCACCTGTGTGCATCCCCGAGTCACGCTGTGTGTCGTGTGCTCCTGGATCTTCCCTGTCTTCCTCGCGCTCCCTGGTTCTCGACTCCTCGGGGGCAAGCGACTCCTCGCTTGCCCCCGGACTACGACGACTCTCTCCTGCCTCTCGACCCCACTTCCGCCCCTGGACAACTCTGCCTGCCTTGCCCTTGTCGGACAGCACCGCTCCTCCCAACACGCACCTCCAACATTTACGGTAAAACGCTCCAGTTAAATATTACACATAGTCTTACACCATACACACTCTTGGATTTTGTCACATTCCATTTCTTTAGTTCGTATATTTAGGGACCGAGTCCCTTTGGGACAGAGGACCCTATTGTATTTCTAGCGTTTTATTATTATACTGCTGCCTCTTTGAGCTGTAATTTGACCCCCTTAACATGCTTCAAAACTCACCAAATTGGACACACACATCAGGACTGGCGAAAATTGCGATCTAATCAAAAAACCAAACCCCAAAACTCAAAATTGCGCTCTAGCGCCCCCTAGGAAGAAAACACAGACAAAACTGCCTCTAACTCCCAGTAGAGAGACATGAAACAAAAACCTCTATGTAGGTCTCACTTAGACCTATATTTCATACACTGACAACCCCCAGCCAAAATCAACAGGAAGTTTGCAATTCCCCCTTCAAAACAAAAGTTGAGTAAAAACAGTCACCTTTTTTCAAACATTATCTCCTCTGAGCGCGTTTGTCGTGTCGGCTTCAAATTAGCACAGGAGAGAGATTGAACCCTTCTGATTAAAAGTTGATGAAAGAGTTTTAATTACTGCTCCGGTTTGGATTTTATGAGCCCTCAAAGTCGATCCCGTCCATCGCTGCTTGCAGCTTTAATTAGTATTGTTTCATTATTATATATATTTGGACTATATTTATAATAAATTATTGAACATTACAATCTCCTGGTGTCAGTTGCCGTCACCTCCCCTGTTTGACCATAACAATTCCATTGTTTATCAGGCATATTTACTTTGTTGGCATGGAAAATGTACTTTTTCCTAGGAGAAAAATACCATTTCCTTTTTAGATTATTTGGAGGGCAATAACAAAATAGTTTTACTGTTTTAAGCCACGTGTGAATTTTAGCTACAAAAAAAGTGACACAATTTCATCCAGGTGTCACCTTTGAACCCTCTGGTCTAAACAACAGGCAGCAACAGCTCAACTGACTGGACTCAGGGGGGCGAGGGGGATGGACTTGCTGCAACCGGAGACTCATCCCATCTGGGTCCAGATAACAAGGAAAGTCGGGCTCAGGGGGGAGAGAGACCATATTTTACAGAGCATGGAGACTTGAGGAAGCCCGGGATGAGGAGGAGAAATGAAAAGTAGCTCCGTGGGGCGTCAATGCTAAGCTGACAAGGAGGGCTGACAAAATATCTCCACAAAGCCGCAAACTGCAAACTACTTGTAAATTATGGAGTCGGCCCGGCACCCCACGTATCGTCTGTGCCGAGGATAAACACGCATGAGCACCAACGTGCATGCTGTGCTTGTGCAGCTGCAGTTTCCCCATTAATCTTAAATACGTTTCCTGAACTTTTACATTTAGGTTAGATGTGTTTTTCTTACGGTATTGAAAAATGGAACCACAATAAGTGGTCCTACTCAACACATTTGAAATGAGATTCAGCAAATAAATCAAATAGCAGCCCCTTAACAAGCAGTGGTTACATTGTATTATGTTTTATTACAAACCCCGTTTCCATATGAGTTGGGAAATTGTGTTAGATGTAAATATAAACGGAATACAATGATTTGCAAATCCTTTTCCACCCATATTCAATTGAATGCACTACAAAGACAACATATTTGATGTTCAAACTCATAAACTTTATTTTTTTTTTGCAAATAATAATTAACTTAGAATTTCATGGCTGCAACACGTGCCAAAGTAGTTGGGAAAGGGCATGTTCACCACTGTGTTACATGGCCTTTCCTTTTAACAACACTCAGTAAACGTTTGGGAACTGAAGTTTCTCAGGTGGAATTCTTTCCCATTCTTGCTTGATGTACAGCTTAAGTTGTTCAACCGTTGTGGTATTTTAGGCTTCATAATGCGCCACACATTTTCAATGGGAGACAGGTCTGGACTACAGGCAGGCCAGTCTAGTACCCGCACTCTTTTACTATGAAGCCACGCTGATGTAACACGTGGCTTGGCATTGTCTTGCTGAAATAAGCAGGGGCGTCCATGGTAACGTTGCTTGGATGGCAACATATGTTGCTCCAAAACCTGTATGTACCTTTCAGCATTAATGGCGCCTTCACAGATGTGTAAGTTACCCATGTCTTGGGCACTAATACACCCCCATACCATCACACATGCTGGCTTTTCAACTTTGCGCCTATAACAATCCGGATGGTTCTTTTCGTCTTTGGTCCGGAGGACACGACGTCCACAGTTTCCAAAAACAATTTGAAATGTGGACTCGTCAGACCACAGAACACTTTTCCACTTTGTATCAGTTCATCTTAGATGAGCTCAGGCCCAGCGAAGCCGACGGCGTTTCTGGGTGTTGTTGATAAACGGTTTTCGCCTTGCATAGGAGAGTTTTAACTTTCACTTACAAATGTAACGACCAACTGTAGTTACTGACAGTGGGTTTCTGAAGTGCCCATGTGGTGATATCCTTTACACACTGATGTCGCTTGTTGATGCAGTACAGCCTGAGGGATGGAAGGTCACGGGCTTAGCTGCTTACGTGCAGTGATTTCTCCAGATTCTCTGAACCCTTTGATGATATTACGGAGCGTAGATGGTGAAATTCCTAAATTCCTTGCAATAGCTGGTTGAAAAAAGGTTTTTCTTAAACTGTTCAACAATTTGCTCACGCATTTGTTGACAAAGTGGTGACCCTCGTCCCATCCTTGTTTGTGAATGACTGAGCATTTCATGGAATCTACTTTTATACCCAATCATGGCACCCACCTGTTCCCAATTTGCCTGTTCTCCTGTGGATGTTCCAAATAAGTGTTTGATGAGCATTCCTCAACTTTATCAGTATTTATTGCCACCTTTCCCAACTTCTTTGTCACGTGTTGCTGGCATCACATTTTAAAGTTAATGATTATATGCACAAAAAAAAAAAAGTTTATCAGTTTGAACATCAAATATGTTGTCTTTGTAGCATATTCAACTGAATATGGGTTGAAAATGATTTGCAAATCATTGTATTCCGTTTATATTTACATTTAACACAATTTCCCAACTCATATGGAAACGGGGTTTGTACGTTGAACTACAGCTCAAGTGCATGCGATTGGTCGTTGAGTTGTGAGGGGCCATGTTATGTGTGAAAATGTCAATAAATAAATGACTGTCCAGCCGCTTGGCATTAAATTTGACCACATAACATATTTTTAGCCTCTTCCAGGGCCGTCACTGATAAGAATATACCGTAATTTCCGGACTATAAGCCACTACTTATTTTCCTACGCTTTAAACCCTGCGGCTTATAAAACGGTGCGGCTAATTTATGGACTCTCCTTCGCTGACGGCCATTAAACACATGCTAATACACTTAAATTGTGTGTTATTGTTTGTGCTCCATCTTCTGGACGAGTTTGCTTACTGCAGGTTCTGTCACGGTTGGGTAGCATGTAAACGGGAAGCAAGGAATCAGCCAACGTAACGGTTGCACAAACTAAACAAGGAAGCCGGACTGAGTGTGGCGCACATCGTGAATAAGTAAGCTCTCTGATTAGTGCCCGGCAGCAGGTGAGCGTGCCGAACACTAACCAGAGGCAGGTGAAACCCATGGCGACCAAGATACAAACATTCTTCCAGGTGAATGTGAATTCCTGCACTGCAAAAAGTCAGTGTTCAAAAACAAGGGAAAAAAATACAAAAATTAGGGGTATTTTACTTTAACTAAGCAAAATTATCTGCCAATAAAACAAGAAAATTTGGCTTGTCAATTGCTCAATCCATCCATCCATCCATTTTACTACCGCTTGTCCATGAACCCCAAATACATTAAAATAAGTATATTCTCACTAATAACAGGTGCACTTTTCTTGATAGAAAAAACTAATATGAGACCTTTTTTCTCAATAGGTTGAAAAATATTCTTAAATGAAGTAAATGCTAGTGCCATTATCTTGACATAATGATATGCGCTCGGCATTCCATTTCTTGAAACCAGCAAACTTATACTAAACACTAATGTATTGTTCTTAATGGAAAGGCAACAAGGCAACCGCTTGTTACTCTCGGGGTCTCCTAGCCGCTCAGGCAAATCATATGGTCTAAAAATGCATTTTTCCATCGATAACAATGCCAAGTGCGCAAGAACTACATATACATATATATATATATATATATATATATATATATATATATATATATATATATATATATATATATATATATATATATATATATATATATATATATATATATATATATATATATATATATATATATATATACTGTATATATATATATATATATATATATATATATATATATATATATATATATATATATATATATATATATATATATATATATATATATATATATATATATATATATACTGTATATATATATATTTTTTTTTGCACACTATATATAAATATATATATATGTATATATATATATATATATATATATATATATATATATATATATATATATATATATATATATATATATATATATATATATATATATATATATATATATGTATATATATATATATATATATATATATATATATATATATATATATATATATATATATATATATATATATATATATATATATATATATATATATTTCTTGCGCACTTGGCGCGATGATGTCATGTTATCGATGGAAAAATGCCTTTTTAGACCAAAAATGGTCTAAAATGCAAAAATGCATTTTCATATGGTCTAAAAAGGCATTTTTCCATCGATAACATGACATCATCGCGCCAAGTGCGCAAGAAATATATATATATATATATATATATATATATATATATATATATATATATATATATATATATATATATATATATATATATATTTACAGCCCGGCCCCCGGCCAATTTTTTTTTTATTGTAATTTTGAAGAATTTATCTGAATGTGCATGAACTATTTCTGTTCAGAATTGTTTGAAATGTCAAATGTCAAATGTTTAAATATTAACTGTCAGTTTACTGTACTGTGCCAACTGTACTACTATATGCGTACCTATTTTCTATTGTTTCATTGAAAATAAAACAGCAAAAGTCCATTTAGCCGTCATCTGTTTTAATTATGAGACACAATTGTGTCAAAGTCATGATTTTTTTATTTCATGCTTGAAATAAGAAATTATTACTTTAAAAAAGTAGTTTTATACTTGTGAGTGTTGATGACACAGCTTTGCAACAGTTGATATTCTAGTTTCAAGCATGTTTTACTCAATATAGGTCATCAAATCTCAGCAACGAGCTGTAATATCTTAAAAATCACTTAAAACAAGTAAAACACTCTAACATAAAATCTGTTTAGTGAGAAGAATGATCTTATCAGACATAAAATAAGCAAATATCACCCTTATTTGAGATATTTAATCTTACTTAGATTTCAGTTTTTGCAGTGTGCTGTTTAAATCTTTGAACCGAAAGGCTGTTCGATCTTCTAGTCGTCCATAGCGTTTCTACTCGTATGGCTTATTCATTCATTACTCCGAGCAACGTTTGTAAGTTTTACAATATAACCAAAACAATTCGTACTTAAAGATCCGTCCCATGTGTAATGTCTGTAGGAGTGTTTTTATGCATATTTTTTACGTGCTATCGTAATGTAATGACGCTAGCGTTATTAGCACTAGCTAATATGCTAACACGTCTACAATAGTCTGTGAGCAGGAATGTCATTGTTTTGACTGTTCGAAGAAAAACAACATCTTAATCTACGCTTTGACTCCCTCGAATGGCCTTGAGGAACAGGCTGTTCTGAAGAACTCCCCCCGAGGACTCCTCAAAGATGGACGTTTTTGACCTTCCTTTTTTTCAAAAAGCACCTGGGTCGAACTTTTGAGATCGGCCTCAGTCCACAAAGACATTCCAACATCTCACCCAAGTTAATTGGGCATACATGCACGCACACGCCCCTCCCCAAATCAACGCCGTCACCACTGCTTAATTCCTCCGGGGTTGTGGGGGCTGAGTAGCGCTTTAATAGTGGCAGCCGGCCTCCAGGGTCCCAACTCCCCCCTCCTCTGTTGCGAGTTGTTGTGATTACATGTACCATGTTTATGTGTGCCATGCTATGTGAGGTTTTTTCCTCGGACTCAGTCTGGACCACTCCTGAGGGTCCAGCCTCAGACTGATATTTTTTTTACTCTTCCCCCTTTCCCAATGTCACATTTTTCCCACTTTTTTAAGGAGCGCTGTAAGTGGCTGATCCGTTGGCGGTCCCGTCTTGTCCCCCTGTAACGTATGTCTGCTCTTAGCGGGATTGTGCCGAAAATGTAATTTCAGTTCTTATGTGTCTTGTACATGTTAAGAATGGACAAAATAAAGCTGCTGTCTGTCTGTGTCTGTTAGTATTACTAACTTACAATGGAATTCTTTTTGTATCGTTTCAGTTTCACAAATTCCTCCGTAAATTCCCCCTATATGTGTCTGTGGAGTTATTGAGTCTCTTTAGCTGATTGGAGAGTTAGCTTTCGCAGCTAACATCAAAAACTTGTTGAATTAGGTCCAGACGTCGAGCAGCTCACACTTAACATTGGAACAACATGCTTTTTAACGACATTTAATCAATGTTGGCTTTTAACATTAATTTGACCATTGAAATTTGGTCATTTCCCAACCAACAACGTGCATCCGTTAGACATCAACATTGTCTAAATTTACAAATACTATTTTGCAGCGTTGTTTAAAAAACATATGTATAATCAACATTGTATCAATGTCTTGTGCCTGCTGGGGGTATCCATCCATCCATCCATTTTTTACCGCTTGTCCCTCTTAAAGTTAAGGATTTCTGTGACTTCTGTAGTGATGTGCAATACCACTGATTTTCTTTTCCAACCGATACCAAGTAAAATTCTGGCTGTTATCGGCGATACTGATCCACTCCAGATACATTGTACAAAACCCAAAACCAGTGAAGTTAAATAAAAACAGAATACAATGATTTGTAAAACATTTTCAACTTATATTCAATTGAAAAAACTGCAAAGACAAGATACTTAACGTAAGCGGCATGCCCGTGACCTTTGATCCCTCAGGCGATACTGCATCAAAAAGCCACATCAGTGTGTAAAGGATATCACCACATGGGCTCAGGAACACATCAGAAAACCACTCTCAGTAACTACAATTGGTGGCTACATTTGTAAGTGCAAGTTAAAACTCTACTATGCAAAGACAAAGCCATTTATCAACAACACCCAGAAAGGCCGTCGGCTTTGCTGGGCCCGAGCTCCGCTAAGATGGACTGATGCAACGTGGAAAAGTGTTCTGTGGTCTGACGAGGACACATTTCAAATTGTTTTTGGAAACTGTGGACGTCGTGTCCTCTGGACCAAAGAGGAAAAGAACCATCCGGACTGTTAAAAGTGTAAAAGCCAGCATCTGTGATGGTATGGGGGTGTATTAGTGCCCAAGGCATGGGTAACTTACACATCTGTAAAAACACCATTAATGCTGAAAGGTACATACAGGTTTTGGATTAACATATGTTGCCATCCAAGCAAAGTCATTTTCATGACTGGCCCTGCTTATTTCAGCAAGATGTTTCTGGGTGTTCTTGATAAATGGCTTCGGCTTTGCATAGCAGAGTTTTAACTTGCACTTACATGTGTAGCAACAAACTGTAGTTACTGACAGTGGTTTTCTGAAGTGTTCCCGAGCCCATGTGGTGATATCCTTTACACACTGGTGTCGGTTTTTGATGCAGTGCCGCCTGAGGGACCGGAGGTCACAGCCTTAGCCGCTTGCGTGCAGTGATTTCCTCAGATTATCTGAAACATTTGACGATATTACGGACCGTAGATGGTGAAATCCCTAAATTCCTTGCAATAGCTTGTTGATAAATGTTGTTCTTAAACAATTTGCTCAGGCATTTATTCACAAAGTGGTGACTCAACATCCATGTACAGTCGTACATTCCACATGTGCTTCTCCTCATTAGAGGTCTTCTCCTACCCATTTCTTGTGGCACATACTGTATTTCCCTGTTTTCAATTTCCCAGGCTTCTTACCCACACATCCATCAACCGGCCATCACTTCTTGCCTGCTGCAGAAGCCCCTGTCTCTCTTTATTCCAGTCAGAAAATGGCCTCATCCTTCTCAACCTAAATTAAGAACAGTTCATTAGTCTTGGGGTACTTTATGTATACAGATAAATTACCATATTTTATGGACTATAGACTATAAGGTGCACCCACTAAAATGTTCCATATATTAGCCCAGAGGTGGGAAAACAGCCCTTTAATACGGCCCGCCAAATATTAAAACAGAATTGAGCAATGATCTGTTTTGAGAATTGCCACAACAAAACTGATACTGGACTTGGACCGAGCCAAAAAGTTTGCCCACACCTGTATTAGCCGCAGATATATATGTTGCGAAATTAGTCATTTACACAGAAAGTGTAAATAACTGTAACATCACGTGTTACAAAAGAGTGCGGGTACTTTCCTGGCCCGCCTGCAGTCCAGACCTGTCTTCCATCGAAAATGTGTGGCGCATTATGAAGCGTAAAATACGACAGCGGACTGTTGAACGACTGAAGCTCTACATAAAACAAGAATGGGAAATAATTCCACTTTCAAAGCTTCAACAATTAGTTTCCTCAGTTCCCAAACGTTTACTGAGTGTTGTTAAAAGGAAAGGCCATGTAACACAGTGGTGAACATGCCCTTTCCCAATTACTTTGCCACGTGTTGCAACCATGAAATTCTAAGTTAATTATTATTTGCAAAAAAAAAATAAAGTTTATGAGTTTGAACATCAAATATCTTGTCTTTGTAGTGCATTCAATTGAATATGGGTTGAAAAGGATTTGCAAATCATTGTAAGGTCCAGTCCATAGTGGGTCTAACATAATAGTGAGAGTCCAGTCCATAGTGGGTCTAACATAATAGTTAGAGTCCAGTCCATAGTGGATCTAACATAATAGTGAGAGTGCAGTCCATAGTGGATCTAACATAATAGTGAGAGTCCAGTCCATAGTGGGTCTAACATAATAGTGAGAGTCCAGTCCATAGTGGATCTAACATAATAGTGAGAGTTCAGTCCATAGTGGATCTAACATAATAGTGAGAGTTCAGTCCATAGTGGATCTAACATAACAGTGAGAGTTCAGTCCATAGTGGATCTAACATAATAGTGAGAGTCCAGTCCATAGTGGGTCTAACATTATAGTGAGAGTCCAGTCCATAGTGGATCTAACATAATAGTGTGAGAGTCCAGTCCATAGTGGATCTAACATAATAGTGAGAGTCCAGTCCATAGTGGATCTAACATAATAGTGTGAGAGTCCAGTCCATAGTGGATCTAACATAATAGTGAGAGTTCAGTCCATAGTGGATCTAACATAATAGTGTGAGAGTTCAGTCCATAGTGGATTTAACATAATAGTGAGAGTTCAGTCAATAGTGGATCTAACATAATAGTGTGAGAGTTAAGTCCGTAGTGGATCTAATATAATAGTGTGAGAGTCCAGTCCATAGTGGATCTAACATAATAGTGAGAGTTCAGTCCATAGTGGATCTAACATAATAGTGAGAGTTCAGTCCATAGTGGATCTAACATAATAGTGAGAGTTCAGTCCATAGTGGATCTAACATAATAGTGAGGGTCCAGTCCATAGTGGATCCAACATAATAGTGAGAGTTCAGTCCATAGTGGATCTAACATAATAGTGAGAGTTCAGTCCATAGTGGATTTAACATAATAGTGAGAGTCCAGTCCATAGTGGATCCAACATAATAGTGAGAGTTCAGTCCATAGTGGATCCAACATAATAGTGTGAGAGTCCAGTCCATAGTGGATCTAACATAATAGTGAGGGTCCAGTCCATAGTGGGTCTAACATAATAGTGAGAGTCCAGTCCATAGTGGATCTAACATAACAGTGAGAGTCCAGTCCATAGTGGATCTAACATAATAGTGAAAATTCAGTCCATGGTGGATCTAACATAATAGTGAGAGTTCAGTCCATAGTGGATCTAACATAATAGTGAGAGTTCAGTCCATAGTGGATCTAACATAATAGTGTGAGATTCCAGTCCATAGTGGATCTAACATAATAGTGTGAGAGTCCAGTCCATAGTGGATCTAACATAATAGTGTGAGAGTCCAGTCTATAGTGGATCTGACATAATAGTGAGAGTTCAGTCCATAGTGGGTCTAACATAATAGTGAGAGTCCAGTCCATAGTGGATCTAACATAATAGTGAGAGTCCAGTCCATAGTGAGACCAGCAGGAGATAATCTTGAGTGGAGACAGGTCAGCAGCGCAGAGACGTCCCCAACCGATGCACAGATGAGTGGTCCACCCTAGGTCCTGACTTTGGACAGCTAGTGCTTCATCTGTGGTCACCGAATCTGTATGTCGATGCTAAAGAGTGCAGGGCCAAGAACCGAACCCTGGGGAACTCTGCATGTTACCTCAACATACTCCGATGTCACATTGTTATGGGAGACACACTGCAAGAGTTAAACCAAGACAAGGCTAAGTCTGACATACCAATACGTGTTTTGATACGCTGTAATAAAATATTATGATCGACGGTATCGAAAGCAGTGCTAAGATCAAGAAGCAGCAACATAGATGACGCATCAGCATCCATCGTTAGCAATACATCATTAGTCATTTTTGCGAGGGCTGTCTCCGTAGAGTGACTTGCCCTGAAACCGGATTGAAAGGGTTCACAGAGATTGTTAGACGCTAAGTGTTCGTTTAGCTGCTGTGTAACAAAATTTTTGATTTTTCGAAATAAACGGAAGGTTTACCATAAGGTCAGGATCGAGGTTAGGTCTTTTGAGCAGAGGATGAATAACCGCTTATTTGAATGCTAGGGGAACAGTGCCAGAGGAAAGTGATAAGTTTATCATATTTAGCACTGATGGTCCTAATATTACAAACAGTTCCTTGATAAGTTTCCCAGGAAGTGGGTCAAGTAAACATGTTTGTTTTATCCCACTTACAAGCCGTAGGAGTTCCTCTAATGTTATCTCATCAAAAAGAGAGAGACTATTCTTGAGGGCAATATCCGTCGTATATACAGTCGTATCTGTGTTAATAGAACCCAGTTGTAGCTGGGATGCATTGTCTTTAATCTCCTTTCTAATTAGTTCAATTTTCTTATTAGAGAAATTCATAAAGTCATCTGCCGAGTGGGTGGAGCTACTGGGAGGAGTCCCTTGTTGGGTTAGCGATGCTACTGTACTGAACAAATATTTAGGATCGTTTTTGTTGAGGCGGATGAGATTTGAGTAGTATTTAGCTTTAGCTAAGGTAAGCATGCGTTTATAAGTTATTAAACTATCTCTCCATGCTTGATGGAAAACCTCAAGTTTAGTCCCGCGCCATTTCGTTCCAGCTTTCTACATGATATTTTAAGAGCTCTAGTTTCTTCTGTAAACCATGGGGTATGCCCTTTTTAGCTTTAGCGGTGCTATACTATCAACGGTTTCGCACAGGGTTAGTGAGGTTATCAATAGAGCCCACATAATTTGGGAATGGCGCCATTACCAAAGGCAGTAGGCCAGCAAGAGTCATCGTTGTGGCAGCATTAATGTTGCGGCTGCTAAAGCAGTTATTATTATTAGCTTATATAATATATATTTATACCATGAATTGATTAACGTGGATTTAAACAAGTTGAAAAACTTATTTGGGTGTTACCATTTAGTGGTCAATTGTACGGAATATGTACTGTACTGTGCAATCTACTAATAAAAGTCTCAATCAATCAATCAGCTTGTTGACAATGAGTCAGAACTTCGAATTTTATAAGGTAATGATCGGACATTACTTTAGTACACGGGAGTATCATAACTTTGGAGGTGGTGACACCTCTGTCAAGCACTAGATATATCCTATTACCGTTGCGATGTGTGGGTTCATTAATTATTTGTGTAAGACCACAGTTATCAATTATAGTCTTATTGAAGTCTACACGTATCTCTTATGTGTGACTGCCATCATATTGCAGTCTACACATCCTCTTATATGTGACTCCCATCATATTGCAGTCCACACGTATGTCTTCTGTGTGAGGGGTATATTTATAGCTAGAATTCACTGAAATTCAAGTATTTATATATATATATATATATATATATATATATATATATATATATATATATATATATATATATATATATATATATATATATATATATATATATATATATATATATATATATATATATATATATATACATATAAATAAAATAAATACTTGACTTCACTGAAATTCAAGTATTTATTATATATATATATATAAGTAAATAAAATAAATACTTGAATTTCAGTGAATTCTAGCTCTATATATATATATGTATTTTATTATATATATATACATATAAATAAAATAAATACTTGACTTTCAGTGAATTCTAGCTCTATATACCGTATTTTTCGGACTATAAGTTGCAGTTTTTTTCATAGTTTGGCCAGGCTCTAGAGCGACTTATATATGTTTTTTTCCTTTTTTATTATGCATTTTTGGCAGGTGCGACTTATACTCCGGTGCGACTTATACTCCGAAAAATACGGTATATATGTATTTTATTATATATATATATACATATAAATAAAATAAATACTTGACTTTCAGTGAATTCTAGCTCTATATATATATATGTATTTTATTATATTGTGTGAATGTGAGTGTGAATGTTGTCTGTCTATCTCTGTTGGCCCTGTGATGAGGTGGCGACTTGTCCAGGGTGTACTCCGCCTTCCGCCCGATTGTAGCTGAGATAGGCTCCAGCGCCCCCCGCGACCCCAAAGGGAATAAGCGGTAGAAAATGGATGGATACATATAAATGAAATAAATACTTGACTTTCAGTGAATTCTAGCTCTCTATATATATGTATTTTATTATATATATATATACATATAAATAAAATAAATACTTGAATTTCCGTGAATTCTAGCTCTATATATATATGTATTTTATTACATATGTACATATAAATAAAATAAATACTTGAATTTCAGTGAATTCTAGCTCTATATATATATATATATATATATATATATATATATATATATATATATATATATATATATATATATATATATATATATATATATATATATATATATATATATGTATTTTATTATATATATACATATAAATAAAATAAATACTTGACTTTCAGTGAATTCTAGCTCTATATATATATATATATATATATATATATATATATATATATATATATATATATATATATATATATATATATATATATATATATATATATATATATATATATATGTATTTTAATATATATATACATATAAATAAAATAAATACTTGAATTTCAGTGAATTCTAGCTCTATATATATATATATATGTATATATATGGGACGGCGTGGCGAAGTTGGTAGAGTGGCCATGCCAGCAATCGGAGGGTTGCTGGTTCCTGGGGTTCAATCCCCACCTTCTACCATCCTAGTCACGTCCGTTGTGTCCTTGGGCAAGACACTTCACCCTTGCTCCTGATGGCTGCTGGTTAGTGCCTTGCATGGCAGCTCCCGCCATCAGTGTGTGTGAATGTGTGTGTGAATGGGTGAATGTGGAAATACTGTCAAAGCGCTTTGAGTACCTTGAAGGTAGAAAAGCGCTATACAAGTATAACCCATTTATCATTTATATATATACATATAAATAAAATAAATACAGTACTTGAATTTCAGTGTTCATTTATTTACACATATAACACTCCTCTCTACTCATTGTTGTATTTGAAAGTGCAATGCTTTGCAGCCAGTAGCACAGCCTTTGAAGGAGCATAGGTATGGGCAGTGTAATATTCTGGGTTGGAGTCAATAACCAGGCGAGGTGACGAAGTTACGTCTCTTTACTTCGTACTTCAGAACCGACTCCCACACTCGCCGTCAGGGTGCGCGATACAACGTAAAGCGTTGGCCGACCAAAAAGTAACCACAGAACACTATACGGTATAGTGTAGTACAGAACACTATACGGTATAGTGTTCTGTGGTTACTTTTCGGTTGGCCTAGCGGACGTGACGACAGGCTGGACATCGGGAGAAATTCGGGAGAATGGTTGTCCCGGGAGATTTTCGGGAGAGGCACTGAAATTCGGGAGTCTCCCGGAAAATTCGGGAGGCTTGGCAAGTATGCTCGGAAGTGTTCATCTCACGGAAATTCACTCCTTGTCACGAAGCTGTGAGTAGCACTCGTAGCCCCTGAAATAGCAGGTGCGACTCCACAACACCCGGCGCTAATCAGCCAAAAGCTGTCACTTACGGCACCGACAGTGCACATCTTTCTCCGTTGCACACGACGCTCGGCAATAAATGAATAGTGAAAGTGCTGATTCACGCGGCAAGGCGCGACTAATTAGGAGGCATTTCATTCAGATAGTTTTTCCTTCCGAATTATCCGCAGGTGTTATTGATGATTCGCCACATTCTGTAAATGTTTCCCTTCTCCATTATTCATCCTCTTCTTCTTTTAATCCCCTGGGAGCTGACTCAGAACTTGCATTCAGAGAGTCCGTTCCCTCTCAATGCTCGTCTGTAGCATTGATTAAATGGACCCCGGTGGTGCGGCGCTGTTTAAAAAATGGCAATTTTACAGCGTCCCCCCCACCAAACGCCCAGTGGGCAAAGTTTTAGTATTCAGATTAACAGGGTTTGTTGATTCTTCAGTGTCGCGTGGGACACGTTTGCCGCACTTTAACAATTACTCGCTTTGGCAGAATGATTAGTTTCTGTTTGTTGGCATCCCCGCACCAGCCTAGTGCGGCCAACTGGGCTCCCACTGGAAGGCGAAAGGGAGAAAGTGGAGGCAGGAAATGAATACAGACAATTATTTTTCATCAGCCGCGACCGAGCAGGAAAACGACGAAACAGGTCGGAGGAAAATTTGATAAGAAAGGAATGAGAATTAAAGACAGCACTCCCACTGTTTGCCGCCACTGGCTTTAAACACATTTGTGGTGTGTGTGTGTGTGTGTGTGTGTGTGTGTGTGTGTGTGTGTGTGTGTGTGTGTGTGTGTGTGTGTGTGTGTGTGTGTGTGTGTGTGTGTGTGTGTGTGTGTGTGTGTGTGTGTGTGTGTGTGTGTGTGTGTGTGTGTGTGTGTGTGTGTGTGTGTGTGTGTGTGTGTGTGTGTGTGTGTGTTGGCTGCTAATGGAGGGAAGCTCTGCACAGTTTTACATAAAACAGCCCATCCAAAATTTTGGACGTTTTTTTGGTGATTTTGCAGCCTTATATGCATGAATTTAGTACGAGTTTTTTCCCTTTTTCTGTAACAATAAATCAACTTGATGAATTTTTTATCAATATTCCTCATAACATTAACCTAAAAAAAGCATGGGATTTCAAGAAAAATTGGTCAACAAATACGGTATTTATGTTTTACTTGTTTTATAGTGCACAGGCACAGCAGTAAATGCACATACCCAGAGATTATTGTTTTGTTGGATTTTTTTTTACCCATAACCAGGGGTCCCTAAACTACGGCCCGCGGGCCAGATACGGCCCGCCAGCGTCCAAAATCCGGCCCGCGGGTAGTACCAAGTAAAAAAAAAATTAGAAAAAAAAGAAATTAAAAAAAAAAAAAAATTTAAATTATTATTTTTTTAATCTGTTCTTTTTCACCCATCCATCGATCCATTTTCCACCGTTTGTTACTAATTCTCCTAGCCAGATACGGCCCGCCAGCGTCCAAAATCCAGCCCGCGGGTAGTACCAAGTAAAAAAAAAATTTTTAAAATAAAAAATAAAAAAAAATAAAAAAATGTAATTATTATTTTTTTAATCTGTTCTTTTTCACCCATCCATCGATCCATTTTCCACCGTTTTTTACTGAGTCTCCTAGGCAGATACGGCACGCCAGCGTCCAAAATCCGGACCGCGAGTAGTCCTGGCTAAAAAGTAAATAAAAATTGAATTCATTTATTTTTTGATTATAATTTTTTTAATCTGTCCTTTTTCGCCCATCCTACAATCCATCCTCTACCGCTTGTTACTGGGTCTCCTAGGCAGATAAGGCACGCCAGCATCCAAAATCCGGCCCGAGGGTAATACCAAGTTAAAAAAAAAAAAAAAATATATATATATATATATATATATATTTTTTTTATTATTATTTGTTTTAATCTGTCCCTTTTCGCCCATCCATCAATCCATTTTCTACCGCTTGTTACTGGGTCTCCTAGGCAGATACGGCATGCCAGCGTCCAAAATCCGGCCCGACTAAAAAAAAAAAAGAGTTATATATACATTTTTTTTAATCTGTCCTTTTTCGCCTATCCATCGATCCATTTTCTACCACTTGTTATTGGGTCTCCTAGCCGCTCAAGCAAATCCTATTGTCTAAAAATGAATTTTCCCAGCGGTAACGGGACGTCATCACGCTTGCGCCACAAAGGCGGCAAGTGTGCGATCTTTCAGTCATAAATTAGAGTTTATTAGTGTAGAGTTTTTAAACATCAGTGGACATATGACTTGTGTTCAGTTTAAGGAAAAGACAGTTTAGATTGTATATATATATATATATATATATATATATATATATATATATATATATATATATATATATATATGGTCAAAAAGTTTGGGGACCCCTGCCCATAACCTTGAATCAAATTGTGATTGCAGGATTTTTTATATCAATGTTCCTAGGCTTTCAACAAAAATTGCTAAACAAATACTGTATTGATGTTTTACTTGTTTTATTGTGCACAGGCACAGCAGTAAATGCAAATACTCAGAGATTATTGTTTTGTTGGATTTTTTTTTTACCCATAACATTGAATAAAAATCGTGATTTTATGATTTTTTTTTTATCAATGTTTCTTGTAGCCTTAACCTAAAAAAAGCACGGGCTTTCAACAAAAATTGCGAAACAAATACTGTATTGGTGTTTTACTTGTTTTATAGCGCACAGGCACAGCCCAAAAAAGGTGCGCTAAGAGTTTTTTATTTTCCTGTAAGAATAAATCAACTTGATGAATTTTTTATCAATATTCCTCATAACATTAACCTCAAAAAAGCATGGGATGTCAAGAAAAATTGGTAAACAAATACGGTATTGATGTTTTACTTGTTTTATAGTGCACATGCACAGCAGTAAATGCACATACCCAGAGATTATTGTTTTGTTGTTGTTGTTTTTAACCATAACCTTGAATCAAATTGTGATTTTAGGATTTTTTTTTATATCAATGTTCCTTGTAACCTTAACCTAAAAAAAAAGCACAGGCTTTCAACAAAAATTACTGTATTGATGTTTTACTTGTTTTATAGTGCGCAGGCACAGCAGTAAATGCACATACTCAGAGATTATTGTTTTGTTGGATTTTTTTTTTTACCCATAACATTGAATAAAAATCGGGATTTTATGATTTTTTTTTAATCAATGTTCCTTGTAGCCTTAACCTAAAAAAGCACAGGATTTCAAGGAAAATGTGTTAAAAAAAATACTGTATTGATGTTTTACTTGTTTTATAGCGCACAATCATAGCAGTAAATGCACATACTCAAAGATCATTGTTTTGTTGGATTTTTTTTACCATAACCTTGAATCAAATTGTGATTTTAGGAAGCTCTGCACAGTTTTACATAAAACAGCTCATTAAAAAAGTTTGCACGCTTTTTTTTGTGATTTTTGCGGCCTAATATGCATGAATTTAGTACACTGTTAAGAGTTTTTTATTTTTCTGTAACAATAAATCAACTTGATGAATTTTTTTATCAATATTCCTCATGACATTAACCTAAAAACAGCATGGGATTTAAAGAAAAATTGGTAAACAAATACGGTATTGATGTTTTACTTGTTTTATAGCGACTAAACACAGCAGTCAATGCACATACTCAGAAATCATTGTTTTGTTTTGTTGTAAAAAAAAATTACCCATAACATTGAATAAAAATCGGGATTTTATGATTTTTTATCAATGTTCTTCATAACTTTAACCTAAGAAAGCACAGGATTTCAAGACAAATTGGTAAAAAAAAAAAAAAATACTGTATTGATGTTTTACTTGTTTTATAGTGCACAGACACAGCAGTAAATGCACATGCTCAGAGATTTATGTTTTGTTGGATTTTTTTTACCCATAAGATTTAATAAAAATTTTGATTTTAGGAATTTTTTTTACCAACCTTAAACTAAAAATGCACAGGACTTCAAGAAAAATTGGTTAAAAAAATAATACTTTATTGATGTTTTACTTGTTTTATAGCGACTAAACACAGCAGTCAATGCACATACTCAGAAATCATTGTTTTATTTCGTTGGGAAAAAAAATTACCCATAGCATTGAATAAAAATCGGGACTTTATGCTTTTTTTAATCAATGTTCTTTGTAACTTTAACCTAAAAAAGCACAGGATTTCAAGACAAATTGGTTAAAAAAATACTGTATTGATGTTTTACTTGTTTTATAGTGCACAGGCACAGCAGTAAATGCACATACTCAGAGATGTATGTTTTGTTGGATTTTTTTTACCCTTAACATTTAATAAAAATCGTGATTTAAGGATTTTTTTTTTACCCATAGCATTGAATAAAAATCGTGATTTTAGGATTTTTTTTTTACCAACCTTGAACTAAAAATGCACAGGACTTCAAGAAAAAATGGTTAAAAAAATAATACTTTATTGATGTTTTACTTGTTTTATAGCGACTAAACACAGCAGTCAATGCACATACTCAGAAGTCATTGTTTTGTTTAGTTGTACATTTTTTTTACCCATAACACTGAATAAAAATCGGGATTTTATGATTTTTTTATCAATGTTCTTCATAACTTTAACCTAAAAAAGCACAGGATTTCAAGACAAATTGGTAAAAAAAAAATACTGTATTGAAGTTTTACTTGTTTTATAGTGCACAGGCACAGCAGTAAATTCACATACTCAGAGATTTATGTTTTGTTGGATTTTTTTTTATGCATAACATTTAATAAAAATTGTGATTTTAGGATTTTTTTTTTTTACCCATAGCATTGAATAAAAATCGGGATTTTAGGATTTTTTATCAATGTTCTTTGTAACTTTAGCCTAAAAAAGCACAGGATTTCAAGACAAATTGGTTAAAAAAAATACTTTATTGATGTTTTACTTGTTTTATAGTGCACAGGCACAGCAGTAAATGCACATACTCAGAGATGTATGTTTTGTTGGATTTTTTTTACCCTTAACATTTAATAAAAATCGTGATTTTAGGATTTTTTTTACCAACCTTAAACTAAAAATGCACAGGACTTCAAGAAAAATTGGTTAAAAAAATAATACTTTATTGATGTTTTACTTGTTTTATAGCGACTGAACACAGCAGTCAATGCACATACTCAGAAATCATTGCTTTGTTTCGTTGGGAAAAAAAATTACCCATAGCATTGAATAAAAATCGGGATTTTAGGATTTTTTATCAATGTTCTTTGTAACTTTAACCTAAAAAAGCACAGGATTTCAAGACAAATTGGTTAAAAAAATACTGTATTGATGTTTTACTTGTTTTATAGTGCACAGGCACAGCAGTAAATGCACATACTCAGAGATGTATGTTTTGTTGGATTTTTTTTACCCTTAACATTTAATAAAAATCGTGATTTTAGGAATTTTTTTTTACCCATAGCATTGAATAAAAATCGTGATTTTAGGATTTTTTTTTACCAACCTTAAACTAAAAATGCACAGGACTTCAAGAAAAATTGGTTAAAAAAATAATACTTTATTGATGTTTTACTTGTTTTATAGCGACTAAACACAGCAGTCAATGCACATACTCAGAAATCATTGTTTTGTTTTGTTGTAAAAAATGTTTACCCATAACATTGAATAAAAATTGGGATTTTATGATTTTTTTTATCAATGTTTCTTTTAATCTTACCTTAAAAAGCACAGGATTTCAAGAAAAATTGGTTGAAAAAAAATACTGTATTGATTTTTTATGTTTTTATAGTGAACAAGCAAGACAGTAAATGCACATACTCAAAGATCATTGTTTTGTTTGTTTTGTTGGATTTTTTTTACCATAACCTTGGATCAAATTGTGATTTTAGGAAGCTCTGCATAGTTTTACATAAAACAGCTCATTTAAAAAGTGTGCACGCTTTTTTTGTGTTTTTTGCTGCCTTATATGCATGAATTTAGTATGAGTTTTTTTCCTTTTTCTGTAACAATAAATCAACTTGAATAATTTTTTATCAATATTCCTCATAACATTAACCTAAAAAAGTGTGGGATTTCAAGAAAAATTGGTAAACAAATACGGTATTGATGTTTTACTTGTTTTATAGCGACTAAACACAGCAGCCAATGCACATACTCAGAGATCATTGTTTTGTTTCGTTGGAAAAAAAATGTACCCATAGCATTGAATAAAAATCGGGATTTTATGATTTTTTATCAATGTTCTTCATAACTTTAACCTAAAAAAGCACAGGATTTCAAGACAAATTGGTAAAAAAAAAATACTGTATTGATTTTTTACTTGTTTTATAGTGCACAGGCACAGCAGTAAATGCACATACTCAGAGATGTATGTTTTGTTGGATTTTTTTTTACGCATAACATTTAATAAAAATCGTGATTTTAGGATTTTTTATTTACCCATAGCATTGAATAAAAATCGCGATTTTATGATTTTTTATCAATGTTCTTCATAACTTTAGCCTAAAAAAGCACAGGATTTCAAGACAAATTGGTTTAAAAAAAATACTGTATTGATGTTTTACTTGTTTTATAGTGCAGAGGCACAGCAGTAAATGCACATACTCAGAGATTTATGTTTTGTTGGATTTTTTTACCCTTAACATTTAATAAAAATCATAATTTTAGGATTTTTTTTTTTACCAACCTTAAACTAAAAATGCACAGGACTTCAAGAAAAATTGGTTAAAAAAATAATACTTTATTGATGTTTTACTTGATTTATAGCGACTAAACACAGCAGTCAATGCACATACTCAGAAATCATTGTTTTGTTTTGTTGTAAAAAATGTTTACCCCTAACATTGAATAAAAATTGGGATTTTATGATTTTTTTTTATCAATGTTTCTTGTAATCTTACCCTAAAAAGCACAGGATTTCAAGAAAAATTGGTTTAAAAAAAATTATTTATTGATGTTTTATGTTTTTATAGTGAACAAACAAGACAGTAAATGCACATACTCAAAGATCATTGTTTTGTTTGTTTTGTTGAATTTTTTTTTACCATAACCTTGAATCAAATTGTGATTTTAGGAAACTGCACAGTTTTACATGAAACAGCCCATTAAAAAAGTTTGCACGCTTTTTTTTGTGATTTTTGTGGCCTAATATGCATGAATTTAGTACGCTGTTAAGAGTTTTTTCTTTTTCTGTAACAATAAATCAACTTGATGAATTTTTTATCAATATTCCTCATAACATTAACCTAAAAAAAGCATGGGATGTCAAGAAAAATTGGTAAACAAATATGGTATTTATGTTTTACTTGTTTTATAGTGCACAGGCACAGCAGTAAATGCACATACCCAGATATTATTTTGTTGGATTTTTTTTTAACCATAACCTTGAATCAAATTGTGATTTTAGGATTTTTTTTATATCAATGTTCCTTGTAACCTTAACCTAAAAAAAAAAGCACAGGCTTTCAACAAAAATTGCGAAACAAATACCGTATTGATGTTTTACTTGTTTTATAGCGCACAGGCACAGCCCAAAAAAGGTGGGCTAAGAGTTTTTTATTTTCCTGTAACAATAAATCAACTTTTATGAATTTTTTATGAATATTCCTCATAACATTAACCTAAAAAAAGCATGGGATGTCAAGAAAAATTGGTAAAAAAATACGGTATTTATGTTTTACTTGTTTTATAATGCACAGGCACAGCAGTAAATGCACATACCCAGAGATTATTGTTTTGTTGGATTTTTTTTTACCCATAACCTTGAATCAAATTGTGATTTTAGGATTTTTTTTATATCAATGTTCCTTGTAACCTTAACCTAAAAAAAAAGCACAGGCTTTCAACAAAAATTGCGAAAGAAATACTGTATTGATGTTTTACTTGTTTTAAAGCGCACAAACACAGCAGTAAATGCATATACTCAAAGATCATTGTTGGTTGGAATTTTTTTTTACCCATAACCTTGAATCAAATTGTTACCGGTATTTCAGGATTTTTTATATCAATGTTCCTTGTAACATTAACCTAAAAAAAAGCATAGGCTTTCAACAAAAATTGCGAAACAAATACTGTATTGATGTTTTACTTGTTTTATAGTGCGCAGGCACAGCAGTAAATGCACATACTCAGAGATTATTGTTTTTTTGGATTTTTTTTTTTACCCATAACATTGAATAAAAATCGGGATTTTATGATTTTTTTTTAATCAATGTTCCTTGTAGCCTTAACCTAAAAAAGCACAGGATTTCAAGAAAAATGTGTTAAAAAAAATACGGTATTGATGTTTTACTTGTTTTATAGTGCACAAACATAGCAGTAAATGCACATACTCAAAGATCATTGTTTTGTTTGTTTTGTTGGATTTTTTTTTTACCCATAACCTTGAATCAAATAGGAAGATCTGCACAATTTTATAAAAAACAGCTCATTAAAAAAGTTTGCACGCTTTTTTTGGTGATTTTTGCGGCCTAATATGCATGAATTTAATACGCTGTTAAGAGTTTTTTCTTTTTCTGTAACAATAAATCAACTTGATGATTTTTTATCAATATTCCTCATAACATTAACCTAAAAAAAGCATGGGATTTCAAGAAAAATTGGTAAACAAATACGGTATTGATGTTTTACTTCTTTTATAGCGACTAAACACAGCAGTCAATGCACATACTCAGAGATCATTGTTTTGTTTCATTGGAATTTTTTTTTACCCATAGCATTGAATAAAAATCTGGATTTTATGATTTTTTATCAATGTTCTTCATAACTTTAACCTAAAAAAGCACAGGATTTTAAGACAAATTGGTAAAAAAAAAAAAAACTTTATTGATGTTTTACTTGTTTTATAGTGCACAGGCACAGCAGTAAATGCACATACTCAGAGATTTATGTTTTGTTGGATTTTTTTTACCTATAACATTTAATAAAAATCGTGATTTTAGGATTTTTTTTTTATCCATAGCATTGAATAAAAATCGGGACTTTATGATTTTTTTTATCAATGTTCTTTGTAACTTTAACCTAAAATAGCACAGGATTTCAAGACAAATTGGTTAAAAAAATACTGCATCGATGTTTTACTTGTTTTATAGTGCACAGGCACAGCAGTAAATGCACATACTCAGAGATGTATGTTTTGTTGGATTTTTTTTTACCCTTAACATTTAATAAAAATCGTGATTTTAGGATTTTTTTTTTACCAACCTTAAACTAAAATGCACAGGACTTCAAGAAAAATTGGTTAAAAAAATAATACTTTATTGATGTTTTACTTGTTTTATAGCGACTAAACACAGCAGTCAATGCACATACTCGGAAATCATTGTTTTGTTTCGTTGGAAAAAATGTTTACCCATAGCATTGAATAAAAATCGGGATTTTAGGATTTTTTATCAATGTTCTTTGTAACTTTAACCTAAAAAAGCACAGGATTTTAAGACAAATTGGTTAAAAAAAAATACTGTATTGATGTTTTACTCGTTTTATAGTGCACAGGCACAGCAGTAAATGCACATACTCAGAGATGTATGTTTTGTTGGATTTTTTTTACCCTTAACATTAAAAAAAAATCGTGATTTTAGGAATTTTTTTTAAGTTAAAGTTAAAGTACCAACCTTAAACTAAAAATGCACAGGACTTCAAGAAAAATTGGTTAAAAAAACAATACTTTATTGATGTTTTGCTTGTTTTATAGCGACTAAACACAGCAGTCAATGCACATACTCAGAAATCATTGTTTTGTTTTGTTGTAAAAAATGTTTACCCATAACATTGAATAAAAATTGGGATTTTATGATTTTTTTTATCAATGTTTCTTGTAATCTTACCCTAAAAAGCACAGGATACATGGCCTTTCCTTTTAACAACACTCAGTAAAGGTTTGGGAACTGAGGAGACACATTTTTGAAGCTTCTCAGGTGGAATTCTTTCCCATTCTTGCTTGATGTACAGCTTAAGTTGTTCAACAGTCCGGGAGTCTCCGTTGTGCTATTTTAGGCTTCATAATGCGCCACACATTTTCAATGGGAGACAGGTCTGGACTACAGGCAGGCCAGTCTAGTACCCGCACTCTTTTACTATGAAGCCACGTTGATGTAACACGTGGCTTGGCATTGTCTTGCTGAAATAAGCAGGGGCGTCCATGGTAACGTTGCTTGGATGGCAACATATGTTGCTCCAAAACCTGTATGTACCTTTCAGCATTAATGGCGCCTTCACAGATGTGTAAGTTACCCATGTCTTGGGCACTAATACACCCCCATACCATCACACATGCTGGCTTTTCAATTTTGAGCTTATAACAATCCGGATGGTTCTTTTCCTCTTTGGTCCGGAGGACACGACGTCCACAGTTTCCAAAAACAATTTGAAATGTGGACTCGTCAGATCACAGAACACTTTTCCACTTTGCATCAGTCCATCTTAGATGAGCTCGGGCCCAGCGACGCCGGCAGCGTTTCTGGGTGTTGTTGATAAATGGCTTTGGCTTTGCACAGTAGAGTTTTAACTTGCACTTACAGATGTAGCGACCAACTGTAGTTACTGACAGTGGTTTTCTGAAGTGTTCCTGAGCCCATGTGGTGATATCCTTTACACACTGATGTCGGTTTTTGATGCTGTACTGCCTGAGTGATCGAAAGTCATGGGCATTCAATGTTGGTTTTCAGCCTTCCTGCTTACATGAAGTGATTTCTCCAGATTCTCTGAACCTTTTGATGATATTACGGAGCGTAGACGGGGAAATCCCTAAATTCCTTGCAATAGCTGGTTGAGAAATGTTGTTCTTAAACTGTTGGACAATTTGCTCACGCATTTGTTGACAAAGTGGTGACCCTCGCCCCATCCTTGTTTGTGAAAGACTGAGCATTTCATGGAATCTGCTTTTATACCCAATCATGGCACCCACCTGTTCCCAATTAGCCTGGTCACCTGTGGGATTTTTTTGCCACTTGTGCCAGCATTTTTAATACATGTTTCAGGCATCAAATTTCAAATGAGCTAATATTTGCAAAATATAACAAAGTTTTCTAGTTTGCACGTTAAATATCTTGTCTTTGCAGTTTATTCAATTGAATATAAGTTGAAAATGATTTGCAAATCGTTGTATTCTGTTTTTATTTACCATTTACACAACGTGCCAACTTCACTGGTTTTGGGGTTTGTAGTTGTTTGTGGTCTTATCTCGAGGCGTATTAGGACTGAGCTCATCCAGTTCTGTGGCCCCACTCCGGTAGTATAAATAGTGTAGCAGAGCTCCACAAATGCCTTGACTCTCCCTTTGCATCTTTCTGTCGGTATACCGTTAATTCCTTCTGACTTCCCAGCCCTTAGTTGACCAATTGCCTTCACAACTTGTTCTTTTAAGATATCAGGACCTTGGCCAACTCTATGGGAAGACTGTCGGGCTCGTCTTCACTGGTGTTCATGTTAGAATAATTATGTATATATTATCACACAACTCTTATGCTTAAGGGCCGTTGCTATAGTTATTATCAATTGTGCTGAAATTGTATTTTTCTTTTTCTGTGCAAAGCTGGCAATCCAAAAGATTGCAAGCCAGTCTCGTATCAGTGTTTGTTTCCAGAATCGGCCTACTGACTGCCAAGGCCGAACATCGAGTACCGTGACGCAGACAGAGCAGAGACAAGGCGATATCGCCAGTGTCAACACATTTGCATTTTTGTATAATCATATATTGTGTCTAACTGGAGTTGTCGAAATTACCCCCTTCCCTCGGCGACAGCTTCAGTGATGTAACCAGGGACCTCCCAAATAAATAGAGGAAGCTGGACTTTTACAACGTAGTTTGGATCTGTAACTAGAGTACAGCCCAAAACACGTCTCTCCTCAATTGAGCAAAATTGAACTCTGTCTCTGTTTAATAGATGTCATCAGTGTTTGAACCTGACTGTACAGTCATCTGTTGCTGATATCACTCGCGTCTGTCAATAGACTGCCATCCTTGCTGGGCACACTATCCTGTTCCTGGTAGAGCTCCTTAACCTTTGTGTATATCCTTTCCAGATTTTGTATTTTAATATATATATATTTTTTTTATAATCATCGATTCTTATTGTATTTTTTTGCCCTCACTCACCCCCAAATCCTCCACTCGACACCTCCACTCCGGACAGGCTAACCTCCTCCAACCTCCGAGGATAAAAGCTACAACAATGGGAGGCCAGGCTTTCTGCTCCGCCGCTCCCAGTCTGTGGAACGCTCTCTCTGACCACCTGAGGGCACCACAGACTGTGGATGCTTTTAAAAAAGGCTTAAAAACCCTTCTTTTAAAAAAAAAATTTTAAAAAGGCGTTTTTTAGATATATGCATACTAGTTCTAGCTATTTGGCTGTTCTAGTTTTTATTTATTTTTTAAATATTTTTATTTTTATTTTTTTAATACACTGTAGCACTTTGAGGTTGTTTACTCAATGTAAAGTGCTTTTTTACTAATAAAATCTATTATTATTTATTTAATTTTTTTTAATGTATAATTTAAGTAATTAGGGACTGCAATGTCCCTTTGGGACAGAGGACCTTATTGTAATTGTAAGGTTTTATTATTATTATTCCGCCGCCTCTTTGAGCTGTGATTTGACCCCCTTAACATGCTTCAAAACTCACCATATTTGACACACACATCAGGACTGGCAAAAATTGCCATCTAATAACAAAACCAAACCCATCCATCCATCCATCCATCTTCAACCGCTTATCCGGAATCGGGTCGCGGGGACAGCAGCTCCAGCAAAGACCCCCAGACTTCCCTCTCCAGAGCAACATTTGCGACTTCCTCCTGGGGAATCCCGAAGCGTTCCCAGGCCAGAGAGGAGATGTAATCCCCCCATCTGGTCCTTGGCCTGCCGCAGGGCCTCCTCCCAGTGGGACGTGCAACGAGGACCTCCCTAGGGAGACGCTCGTGAGGCATCCGCACGAGATGCCCGAACCACCTAAGCTGGCTCCTTTCCAAGAGAAGGAGCAGCGGCTCTACTCCGAGTCTCTCTCGGGTGACTGCACTTCTCACCCTATCTCTAAGGGAGATGCCAGCCACCCTTCTGAGGAAACTCATTTCGGCCGCTTGTATCCGCGATCTTATTCTTTCGGTCATTACCCACACTTCATGACCATAGGTGAGAGTAGGAATGTAGATAGCTCGGTAGACCGAGAGCTTTGCCTTCTGGCTCAGCTCCCGTTTCGTCACAACAGTGCGGCAGAGAGACTGCAATACTGCCCCAGCTGCTCCGATTCTCCGGCTGATTTCCTTCTCCATCTTTCCATCACTCGTGAACAAGACCCAGAGATACTTAAACTCCTCCACCTGGGACAGAGTCCTGTCCCCTTCCCGGACTGTACAAACCATCGGTTTCCTGCTGAGAACCATGGCCTCAGATTTGGAGATGCTGATCCTCATTCCAGCCGCTGAACACTCGGCTGCGAACCGATCCAGTGAGAGCTGAAGGTCACGAACCGAAGGTGCCATCAGGACCACATCATCTGCAAACAGCAGTGACGCAACCTTTAGCCCCCCGAGACGTATACCCTCTCCGCCATGGCCACGACTCCGCCTAGAAATCCTGTCCATGAAAATCACAAACAGGATAGGTGACAGAGCGCAGCCCTGGCGGAGACCCACCCCCACTGGAAACGGATCCGACTTACATCCAAGCACCCGGACACAACTCTCGCTTTGGTTGTACAGAGATTGGATGGCCCTCAGCAGGGTTCCCCTCACTCCGTACTCCCTCAGCACCTCCCACAAGATCTCCCGAGGGACGAGGTCATACGCCTTCTCCAAATCCACAAAACACATGTAGACTGGATAGGCATACTCCCAGGCCCTCTCCAGGATTCCCGCAAGCGTAAAGAGTTGGTCAGTTGTTCCACGACCAGGACGTAATCCACATTGCTCCTCTTGAATCTGAGGTTCGACTATCGGCCGGACCCTCCTTTCCAGTACCTTGGCGTAAACTTTCCCAGGGAGGCTGAGTAGTGTGATACCCCTGTAATTAGCACACACCCTCTGGTCCCCCTTTTTGAAAAGGGGAACCACCACCCCAGTCTGCCACTCCCTCGGCACTGTCCCAGACTTCCACGCAATGTTGAAAAGGCGTATCAACCAAGACAGCCCATCAACACCCAGAGCCTTCAGCATTTCTGGACGGATCTCGTCAACCCCCGGAGCTTTGCCACTGTGGAGTTGTCTAACTACCTCAGTGACTTCACTCCGAGAAATCGACGTCGATCCCCCATCATCCTCAGGCCCTGCTCCTATCAGGGAGGGTGTGTCTGATGTATTTGGGTTCAGGAGTTCCTCAAAGTGCTCTTTCCAACGCCCTACGACTTCCTCACTTGAAGTCAGTAAAGTCCCATCCTTGCCGTACACAGCTTGGATGGTTCCCTGCTTCCCCCTCCTGAGGTGCCGTATGGTCTTCCAGAACAGCTTTGGTGCCGCCCGATAGTCCTTCTCCATGGATTCCCCGAACTGCTCCCACACCCTCTGCTTAGCCTCGTCCACAGCCACGGCCGCTGCCCTTCGGGCCCGTCGGTACCTTGCAACTGCCTCCGGAGTCCCCTGGGATAACATACCCCGGTATGACTCCTTCTTCAGTCGGACGGCTTCCCTGACCACCACTGTCCGCCAGGGTGTTCGAGGGTTACCGCCCCTTGAGGCACCTAAGACCTTCTGGCCACAGCTCGCAGCTGCAGCTTTAGCAATAGAGGCTTTGAACATTGCCCATTCCTGTTCAATGTCCCCAACCTCCACAGGGATGGCAGAGAAGTCCCGCCGGAGGTGGGAGTTGAAGTCCTTCCGGACAGAGGACTCCTCCAAACGTTCCCAGTTCACCCGCACTACACGCTTGGGTTTGCCAGGTCTGTCCAGAGGTTCCCCCGCCATCTAACCCAACTCACCACCAGATGGTGATCAGTTGACAGTTCAGCCCCTCTCTTCACCCGAGTGTCCAAAACATACGGCCTCAGATCAGCTGATACGATTACAAAATCGATCATTGATCTTTGGCCTAGGGTGCTCTGGTACCAGGTACACCTATGAGCATCCTTATGCTTGAACATGGTGTTTGTTATCGCAAGTCTGTGACTAGCACAGAAGTCCAATAACAATCCACCACTCAGGTTCAGATCAGGGAGACCGTTCCTCCCAATCACGCCAGTCCAAGTATCACTGTCATTGCCCACGTGCGCGTTGAAGTCCCCCAGCAAGACTATGGAATCCCCTGCCGGCGCCCCATACAGGACCCCATGCAAGGTATCCAAGAAGGCTGAATACTCTGAACTCCTGTTTGGTGCGTATGCACAAACAACAGTCAGAGTTTTCCCCCCTCCAACCCTAAGGCGAAGGGAGGCGACCCTCTTGTCCACTGGGGTGAACTCCAACGTACAGGCACTCAGCCGGGGACTCGTGAGTATCCCCACACCCGCCTGTGCCCTCACACCCTGAGCAACTCCAGAAGTGCACAAGGTCCATCCCTTGTCCAGGAGTGTAGTTTCAGAGCCCTTGCTATGCGTAGAGGTAAGCCCCACCAGATCCAACCGGTAGCGCTCCACCTCTCGCACCAGCTCAGGCTCCTTCCCCACCAGCGTAGAGACGTTCCACGTCCCGAAAGTCAGCCTCTGCTGCCCCGAATTGGTCCGTCTGGAGCCTCCACTTTCACTGCCATCCACTTGGCAGCGCACCCGACCCCACTGGTTCCGACCGCGGGTGGTGGGCCCACGTGGCAGAGAAGATGGTGTGTCCACGTAGCTTCTTCGGGCTGTGCCCGGCCGGGCTCCGTGGCAAGCCCGGCCACCAGGCGCTCGCTGACGAGCCCTTCCTCCGGGCCTAGCTCCGGAGGAGGGCCCCGGGCTTCCTCCGGGCCGGGTAACGCATCCTCTTTTAGTGCAAAACCAAACCCCAAAAAAAATTGCGCTCTAGTGCCCCCTAGGAAAAAACACAGACAAAACTGCTCGTAACTTCCGGTGGGAATGTCGCAGAGACATGAAACAAAAACCTCTCTGTAGGTCTGACTTAGAGCTAGATTTCATACATTGACATCCTTCAGAAAAAAACAGGAAGTTGGCAATTCCCCCTTCAAAGCAAAAGTTTTGTAAAAACTGTCACTTTTGCCTCTTTGAGCTGTAATTTGACCCCCTTAACATACTTCAAAACTTACCAAACTGGGCACACACATCAGGACTGGCGAAAATTGCGATCTAATAAAAAATCCAACCCCAAAACTCAAAATTGCGCTCTAGCACCCCCTAGGAATAAAACACAGACACAACTGCTCCTAGGAAGAAAACTCAGACAAAACTGCCTGTAACTTCCAGTAGGAATGTCTTAGAGACAGAGACATGAAACAAAAACCTCTATTTAGGTTCTCACTTAGACCTACATTTCATATATTGACAACCCCCAGCAAAAATCAACAGGAAGTTTGCAATCCCCCCTTCAAAACAAAAGTTTTGTAAAAAAAAAAAAAAGGTCACCTTTTTTCAAACATTATCTCCTCTGAGTGCTTTTGTCGTGTCGGCTTCAAACTAGCACAGGAGAGAGATTGAACCCTTCTGATTAAAAGTTGACCAAAGAGTTTTAATTACTGCTCCGGTTTGGATTTTATGTGCCGTCAAAGTCGGTCCCGGCCATCGCTGCTTGCAGCTTTACTTAATATTTATTACAGAAAGAAACACCACCATTTTTGTTGGTTAAGGAAAGATACACGTAAATGCTTCCCCTTACCCTGCACATATAAAGGTTAAATAAACATATAAATGCATTGCTATTTGTACATGGAGGATTCAGAATTGATTGACAAACGTCCAAATATTGATTATTTAAATAGTACTACAGGAAAAACTTGGAACTACAAAATTATGACCATCCCTAAGGTTGAATGATGCCGTAAAAATGTCCCGAGCTTGTCAGTTTTCTAGGAAAAAAAATGCTTGGTTGAGGTTACAGCCCGAAATTCTAACTGGTTACAAATAATGACTTTTGCAGGTTGTATGACTCTCATCTGTGAGCTTTGGAGATTGGATTACTGCGTCAGAACGCCACACAGGGTACCACTTTATCAGCTAAGAACAGGTTATTAAGGCTACATTTCAACAAAATCGCCCAATACAGCTGTGATGTTTTTTCTAGGATCCACACTGGCCATGAAGGCATGGCTCCCATCCATAGACTTAGACAATCTTTAATGATCCACAAGGGTTGTTCCGCACAGTAGCCCAGTTACAAAAGGATGGAAAGGATAGGGATGGAAAGGACAATGCACACATGCTGCCTTGCATTACTGGTGCAGGCTTCGCTGGAGTTATCTTCTTGTCTCTGCACAAACCTATGCCCGTTTATGTCATGTTTTACCAAGTGATACAGCTCGTTAACTGTGGTAGAGATTTGTAAGCAATTAGGGAAAATGGCAACAGCTGCGTCCGCTATGTAAATGTCATGATATCACAGCAGCAGGATAATGTGGAATTGCAAGTGATTGTGCTCTGTGGATGAATCAATGGACAAAAGCAAGTTTACATGCGTTTGCTATGGGGATGATCAATCAGGTTTTTTTTGGTAACAATCTACAAACCCTGTTTCCATATGAGTTGGGAAATTGTGTTAGATGTAAATATAAACGGAATACAATGATTTGCAAATCATTTTCAACCCATATTGAGTTGAATATGCTACAAAGACAACATATTTGATGTTCAAACTGATAAACAATTTTTTTTTTGCAAATAATCATCAACTTTAGAATTTGATGCCAGCAACACGTGACAAAGAAGTTGGGAAAGGTGGCAATAAATACTGATAAAGTTGAGGAATGCTCATCAAACACTTATTTGGAACATCCCACAGGTGAACAGGCAAATTGGGAACAGGTGGGTGCCATGATTGGGTATAAAAGTAGATTCCATGAAATGCTCAGTCATTCACAAACAAGGATGGGGCGAGGGTCACCACTTTGTCAACAAATGCTTGAGCAAATTGTTGAACAGTTTAAGAAAAACCTTTCTCAACCAGCTATTGCAAGGAATTTAGGGATTTCACCATCTACGGTCTGTAATATCATCAAAGGGTTCAGAGAATCTGGAGAAATCACTGCACGTAAGCAGCTAAGCCCGTGACCTTCCATCCCTCAGGCTGTACTGCATCAACAAGCGACATCAGTGTGTAAAGGATATCACCACATGGGCTCAGGAACACTTCAGAAACCCACTGTCAGTAACTACAGTTGGTCGCTACATCTGTAAGTGCAAGTTAAAACTCTCCTATGCAAGGCGAAAACCGTTTATCAACAACACCCGGAAACGCCGTCGGCTTGGCTGGGCCTGAGCTCATCTAAGATGGACTGATACAAAGTGGAAAAGTGTTCTGTGGTCTGACGAGTCCACATTTCAAATTGTTTTTGGAAACTGTGGATGTCAGAGGAAAATAACCATCCGGATTGTTATAGGCGCAAAGTGTAAAAGCCAGCATGTGTGATGGTATGGGGGTGTATTAGTGCCCAAGACATGGGTAACTTACACATCTGTGAAGGCGCCATTAATGCTAAAAGGTACATACAGGTTTTGGAGCAACATATGTTGCCATCCAAGCAACGTTACCATGGATGCCCCTGCTTATTTCAGCAAGACAATGCCAAGCCACGTTTTACATCAACGTGGCTTCATAGTAAAAGAGTGCGGGTACTAGACTGGCCTGCCTGTAGTCCAGACCTGTCTCCCATTGAAAATGTGTGGCGCATTATGAAGCCTAAAATAGCACAACGGAGACCCCCGGACTGTTGAACAACTTGAGCTGTACATCAAGCAAGAATGGGAAAGAATTCCACCTGAGAAGCTTCAAACATGTGTCTCCTCAGTTCCCAAACGTTTACTGAGTGTTGTTAAAAGAAAAGGCCATGTAACACAGTGGTGAACATGCCCTTTCCCAACTACTTCGGCATGTGTTGCAGCCATGAAATTCTAAGTTAATTATTATTTGCAAAAAAATAAATAAAGTTTATGAGTTTGAACATCAAATATGTTGTCTTTGTAGTGCATTCAATTGAATATGGGTTGAAAAGGATTTGCAAATCATTGTATTCCGTTTATATTTACATCTAACACAATTTCCCAACTCATATGGAAAAAAGTATCAATACCCCATAAACATACCACAATTTGTCGTGTTTTTTGACTGAATACTTAGTCCTACTCAAGTAATTATTTGGATGATGAGTAAGTAACTATGAGGGGCTGTTTAGGGACATTATTCAGAATTACCTAGTGAGTATGAGAGTGTTTCAGGGCTCCCACTCAATCAGAGTTTTGAGATGTAGTTTCCTAACACTTATTTTTGCTGCATTTACCTGACACACGTGGAAGGGCGGTGCGTAAATATAATGCATGCATGAAACCGGTCCCTGGTGCAAATAAATATTGGGGACCTTGGGTCTAGATCAGGGGTGACAAACTCATTTTAAATCGCGGGCCACATGGAGAAAAATCTACTCCCAAGTGGGCCGGGCTGTTAAAATCACTTAACTTAAAAATAAAGACAACTTCAGATTGTTTTCTTTATTTAAAAATAGAACAAGCCCATTCTGAAAATGTGCATATCATAATGTTGTTGTTGTTTTTTTTACACTTACATGCTGCGGTTAATAGCATTCTATATTAATTTGTCGCTATTTATACTTTCTGAATAAATGATTTGATAATGTTCATCAGTCAACTCATTGGTGTTCATTTTCAGTCCAACAAGATAAAAAAATAATATCAAAATCAAATTACAGGATGTTATTTATGTAGTTTGCTCACTTGCCTCGACTGGTGCACTAACATTGTGTGGTTTATTTTAATTTTTTTACATATGTAGCATCATCTACAAAGATACAAAGAATTGCTATTGCGACATCTTGTGGACACATTTAGAACAGCGGCTCATTTTTATACTTAGCAAACTCATCCCGCGGGCCGGATAAAACCTGTTCGCAGGCCTGATCCGGCCTGCGGGCCGTACGTTTGACACCCCTAGTCTAGCTAATATGTTTTGCATTCATCCATCCATCCATCTTCTTCCGCTTATCCGAGGTCAGGTCGCGGGGGCAGCAGCCTAAGCAGGGAAACCCAGACTTCCCTCTCCCCAGCCACTTCGTCCAGCTCTTCCCGGGGGATCCTGAGGCGTTCCCAGGCCAGCCGGGAGACATAGTCTTCCCAACGTGTCCTGGGTATTAAAAGTTATGAACAGAATCGGTGACAAAGGGCAGCCTTGGCGGAGTCCAACCCTCACTGGAAACGTGTCCGACTTACTGCCGGCAATGCGGACCAAACTCTGGCACTGATCATACAGGGAGCGGACCGCCACAATCAGACAGTCCGATACCCCATACTCTCTGAGCACTCCCCACAGGACTTCCCGAGGGACACGGTCGAAAGCCTTCTCCAAGTTCACAAAACACATGTAGACTGGTTGGGCAAACTCCCATGCACCCTCAAGGACCCTGCCGAGAGTACAGAGCTGGTCCACAGTTCCACGACCAGGACGAAAACCACACTGTTCCTCCTGAATCCGAGGTTCGACTATCCGGCGTAGCCTCCTCTCCAGCACACCTGAATAGACCTTACCGGGAATATGTTTTGCATATGGGTGTAAATTTTGCGTAAACATTGCTTCAAAGTCACTTTTATAACCCGTTTTCAAAAAAATCCTCATAGGTCCTCTTTAAGGTTTTAGGAAGGCCATTCCAGAAGATTAGCCTGCTTCATCAAGTCCACGACCAGTTGCTACGTGTGTTTATGATCATTGGGCCCCATTCAGCAACCGTTCTTAAGAACACATTTTGTTCTTAGGCCCACTTACCAAGTTTTTAAGGATATTTTTGTATTCACCAATGTTTTCTTAGCTGGGATTTGTTGGTAGGTAAGAACAAAATCTACGAGTGCTCCAGAGCAATCTTAGGGTGGCCTATTTGTTCTTAAGTGTGACAAGTTCCCTTACTTCTATTGTCTAATGTTGAATTAATATCACAGATAGATAGATAGATAGATAGATAGATAGATAGATAGATAGATAGATAGATAGATAGATAGATAGATAGATAGATAGATAGATAGATAGATAGATAGATAGATAGATAGATAGATAGATAGATAGATCGATAGATAGATAGATAGATAGATAGATAGATAGATAGATAGATAGATAGATAGATAGATAGATAGATAGATAGATAGATAGATAGATGGATAGATAGATAGATAGATAGATAGATAGATAGATAGATAGATAGATAGATAGATAGATAGATAGATAGATAGATAGATAGATAGATAGATAGATAGATAGATAGATAGATAGATATAGATAAGACAGACAGACAGACAGACATATAGCAAGACCAGCAATATATAGACATTTCAAAATAACAGTAGTCCCCCCCCTATGTATTTGCCCCGCAGGATAATACGAATTTCTCTTCTCTAATCTGTTTGTGTTTTCTCCGTGTGTTTGATGTTTGGCTTTTCCGCCGGAATTGTGCCCTTATCCATCCATCCATCCATCTTCTTTCGCTTATCCGAGGTCGGGTCGCGGGGGCAGCAGCCTAAGCAGTGAAGCCCAGACTTCCCTTTCCCCAGCCACTTCGTCCAGCTCTTCCCGGGGGATCCCGAGGCGTTCCCAGGCCAGCCGGGAGACATAGTCTTCCCAACGTGTCCTGGGTCTTCCCCGTGGCCTTTTACCGGTCGGACATGCCCTAAACACCTCCCTAGGGAGGCGTTCGGGTGGCATCCTGACCAGATGCCCGAACCACCTCATCTGGCTCCTCTCCATGTGGAGGAGCAGCGGCTTTACTTTGAGCTCCTACCGGATGGCCCTATCTCTAAGAGAGAGCCCCGCCACCCGGCGGAGGAACCTCATTTCGGCCGCTTGTACCCGTGATCTTGTCCTTTCGGTCATAACCCAAAGCTCGTGACCATAGGTGAGGATGGGAACGTAGACCGACCGGTAAATTGAGAGGTTTGCCTTCCGGCTCAGCTCCTTCTTCACCACAACGGGCCGATACATCGTCCGCATTACTGAAGACGCCGCACCGATCCGCCTGTCGATCTCACGATCCACTCTTCTCTCACTCGTGAACAAGACTCCGAGGTACTTGAACTCCTCCACTTGGGGAAGGGTCTCCTCCGCAACCCGGAGATGGCACTCCACCCTTTTCCGGGCGAGAACCATGGACTCGGACTTGGAGGTGCTGATTCTCATCCCAGTCGCTTCACACTCGGCTGCGAACCGATCCAGTGAGAGCTGAAGATCCTGGCCAGATGAAGCCATCAGGACCACATCATCTGCAAAAAGCAGAGACCTAATCTTGTAGCCACCAAACCAGATCCCCTCAACGCCTAGAAATTCTGTCCATAAAAGTTATGAACAGAATCGGTGACAAAGGGCAGCCTTGGCGGAGTCCAACCCTCACTGGAAACGTGTCCGACTTACTGCTGGCAATGCGGACCAAGCTCTGGCACTGATCATACAGGGAGCGTACCGCCACAATCAGACAGTCCGATACCCCATACTCTCTGAGCACTCCCCACAGGACTTCCCCAGGGACACGGTCGAATGCCTTCTCCAAGTCCACAAAGGTAGGTTGTGCCCTTATATGGGGAATTAAGGGCGTTTACCTATGCAAATTACGGAATTAAGGGCGTTACATATGCCTATCGGGTAAATAACGGCGTGTTTATATGCAAATTATGATAGACACGCACGCGCTAACCATGTGGCATTCAGCAACTTAAGAACAGCTGGTGGGTACAATTTGGCCATTTAAGAACACGTCATGAATCTGAATGGAGTCCTCTTAGGAAATAACTTAGGAAGAAAGATAAGAGCAAAAGGTAGGAACTTATTGCTGAATGGGGCCCATTGTCCTGTTGGATTTGAGGTGCCTTTGGAGATCATGCTTGGAGTTCCTTGGACTTCCCAGTTTTTTGACTGAGCATTGGTGGATCCAACGAGTGCTACCAAAGAGACACTATCAGCTGCAGCCAAGCATCACTATTGAGAAGGTAATAGGGCCAAGTAATGGACTGAATACCAAATCTACTGTTAAATCTCTAAGTGTCCACACAATGAATGAATGGCCTTTGTGCCTTTTAAGTGAAATAATTGAAGGGATGTTTGGGTTTAGTGTGTGGACTCTCCTGTTGCTGCTTTAGGAACATTTTCTAGGCCAACATTGACTACTACTCCTCGACTTCCTTTACAGGTGGGGTAATTGGTGTCAGATGGTTTTGCAGCAGAGGACAAAGTGTCTGAACTTCCCTTGCTGGCTTTGGCAGTGAGCCAGCTAAAAGAGGTCCACATGAGTATTTGTCTCACTCTGCACACACTCTGTGCAAGCAGTCACAGGAAATGGTGCTGCCACTGGGAATAGAGCCACAAACGAGCCGCTCGGGCATCTAGGAACTTTAATGTTTAGTCAGGCGTAATGTCCAGGTAGTCCATAATGTCCTCTGTGCTGTATAGGACCCACAGCAATCCAGATAACGGAAATGTCACTACCAATTTCTCTTTATGTCGTTTTTTTGTTATTGAAAATGTGTCTGGCACCCATTCCCCATCAAATTAATTAGTCTTGAGAAATGGGTAGATAATTAACTGTACTTGGAACGGCACGTTTCTATCACCAGACGGGTGTGACATCGTCTACAGAACTGGAGCCCACTTCCCTGCGTAGACAGTGTGGACAAAGGCATGTAAAACTAATAGTTTGATCACTTAATTGCATGTTTTGTCGCCTTGGTCCATGATTACTTCACAACTGACATGGTTGACATTATGATCAAAAAATAAAATTAAATATAATAATTTATACACACTAAAACCTGTGTTTCCTTATTTTCAGGGGTATTTTTTTTAAGCTTGTTATGAATTTTTTAGTAATTTTTTTACTGTGTATATATATATATATATATATATACATATATATATATATACACACACATATACATTATACATATATATATATATATATATATATATATATATATATATATATATATATATATATATATATATATATATATATATATATATATATATATACGATACCGCGATACTATACCAGTATACCGT
>NC_084744.1:30262791-30305291 GCF_033978785.1 Entelurus aequoreus | reverse complement strand
AAGTCCATGTCAGAAAACAAACAAATTTAGCTGAACTGCACCAATTTTGTCAAGAGGAGTGGTCAAAAATTCAACCAGAAGCTCGCCAGAAGCTTGTGGATATCAAGGTTTGGTCGCAGCTTGCCGCAAGGTTTGTTCTCCCAGGATGCAAACGGACTATTCCGGACAAGGCGTGCAGGTAAAAACATGATTTAATTCTCAAAACTCAAAAAAGGTACAAAAACGGAAAACAAGGCGAAAGCACAACGCGCTGATCGCACTTGGAGTTGAAGTAAATACTTAGCATAGACTATGGACATAGAGAACTTATGAAACTGTGGCATGAAATAAACACGACTTACGTAGTCCAGGCATGAGACGAACAATGACGCCAGGACGACTGACTGGCAAAGGCAGGCTTAAATAATGTCTCTAGATTGGAAACAGGTGCGCGTCCCAAACACCAGAGGCAGGTAAAAATCATAAGTCGCCATGGTAACTAAAACAAACAACGGTGCACAAAAACAGGAACTCTTGGAGTCTAAAACTAACAGAACATAACAAAAAACATGATCCGGACCACAGATCATGACAGTGGATGGCTACCAAAAGCGCCTTATTGCAGTGAAACTTGCCAACGGACATGTAAGCAAATATTAAAGGCCTACTGAAAGCCACTACTAGCGACCACACAGTCTGATAGTTTATATATCAATGATGAAATCTTAACATTGCAACACATGCCAATACGGCCGGGTTAACTTATAAAGTGCAATTTTAAATTTCCCGGGAAATATCCGGCTGAAAACGTCTCGGTATGATGACGTTTGCGCGTGACGTCACGGATTGTAGCTGACATTTTGGAACAGCACAATGGCCAGCTTAAGTCGTCTGTTTTCATCGCAAAATTGCACAGTATTCTGGACATCTGTGTTGGTGAATCTTTTGCAATTTGTTTAATGAACAATGGCGACAGCAAAGAAGAAAGCTGTAGGTGGGATCGGTGTATTAGCGGCTGGCTACAGCAACACAACGCCGTCCACCGCCGCGCCGCTGTCCTCACCGGTGTCTGGGTTGACTTCCTCCGTCTCCAGGCTGCCGACCGCACCGATGATCGTGGTGAAGTCCTCCGTCGTGCCGTCGATCGCTGGAACGCAGGTGAGCACGGGTGTTGATGAGCAGATGAGGGCTGGCGTATGTGGAGAGCTAATGTTTTTAGCATAGCTCTGTCGAGGTCCCGTAGCTAAGTTAGCCTCAATGGCGTCGTTAGCAACAGCATTGCTAGGCTTCGCCAGGCGGGACAGCATTAACCGTGTGGTTACAGGTCCAGGGTTTAGTTCAGTGTCTCCTGATAGTAGAAGTAATAGTTGATCTTCGGTCTATCCTTCCAGTCAGGGGCATGTTTCTTCTGTTTCTATTCGCAGTTAAGCACGATGCTATCACGTTAGCTCCGAAGCTAAAGTGTTTCGCCGATGTATTGTCGTGGAGATAAAAGTCACTGTGAATGTCCATTTCGCCTTCTCGACTCTCATTTTCAAGAGGATATAGTATCCGAGGTGGTTTAAAATACAAATCCGTGATCCACAATAGAAAAAGGAGAAAGTGTGGAATCCAATGAGCCCTTGTACCTAAGTTACGGTCAGAGCGAAAAAAGATATGTCCTGCACTGCACTTTAATCCTTCACTCTCACTTTCCTCATCCATGAATCTTTCATCCTCGCTCAAATTAATGGGGTAATCGTCGCTTTCTTGGTCCGAATCGCTCTCGCTGCTGGGGTAAACAATGGGGAAATGTGATGAGCCCTTCAACCTGCGACGTCACGCTACTTCCGGTACAGGCAAGGCTTTTTTTTATCAGCGACCAAAAGTTGCGAACTTTATCGTCGATGTTCTCTACTAAATCCTTTCAGCAAAACTATGGCAATATCGCGAAATGATCAAGTATGACACATAGAATGGATCTGCTAACCCTGTTTAAATAAAAAAAAAAAAATTCAGTAGGCCTTTAAATAATGTCTCTAGATTGGAAACAGGTATGCGTCCCGAACACCAGAGGCAGGTGAAAATCATTAGTCGCCATGGTAACTAAAACAAACAAGGGTGCACAAAAACAGGAACTCTTGGAGTCTAAAACTAACAGAACATAACAAAAACATGATCCGGACCACAGATCATGACAGTGGATGGCTACCAAAAGCGCCTTATTGCAGTGAAACTTGCCAAGGGACATGTAAGCAAATATTAACATTGCTGTATGTATACTTTTGACCCAGCAGATTTGCTCACATTTTCAGTAGACCCATAATAAATTCATAAAAGAACCAAACTTCATGAAAGTTTTTTGTGACCAACAAGTACCGTGTTTCCTTGAATTGCCGCCGGGTATATATTATCGGCATGCCTCGTTTTACCGCCGGGTCAAGCAAAATAATTAGCGCATGCTTAGAATTACTGCCGGGTCAAACTTGTTTAGCAAAATAATTAGCGCATGCCTCGTTTTACCGCCGGGTCAAACTCGTCACGTCACGAGTGACACTTCACCTTTCAAGGCATCATTTTCCAAAATGGAGGAGGCTAATTTCAATCATTTAAACTCGCAAAAAGGGAAGAAGATAAAGAGCTATTCAGTAGGATTTAAGGTCCAAGCTATTGAATATGCTAAAAAGAACAGTAAAAATGTTTTATTAATATAGCTGCGTGTGTCATATATGAGTCATTAAATGACTCCCGCCTCATGGTGGTAGAGGGCGCTAGTGATCCCAGGGATCATTCTTGCGACTACTCGGCTGCAGAAGAAGTGACAACAACAGTTTTCTAAACTGGACTTTCAATCGAAGCAGGAGGTAATAATTAAAGGAAGATCTCCATCGAGACAGAGAGACTTTTAAAACTGAAGAAAGATAAGGAAGACTTCTATAAACAAGTTATCGATGCTTTTGTTCAGAAGGAGCGGCGCATGGACTTCATTTATAAGTAATGGTAAGACCATAATAAAGTTTTTTTTAATTAAATGTGCTTTTCATGATGGTATCCTTACATCACACTCAAATTTATAAGCGCAGGCCTAAATTTACCGCATGCCTTTGGTAAGCGCCGGAGTGAGAAGAGGTTTTAAATTAATTACCGCCCCGGCGCTAATTCAAGGAAATACGGTATGTGCTCAAATCAGAAATTATTGGAAATTTAAGACAGCCATGACATGATGTTCTTTACAAGTGTATGTCAACTTTTGATCGCGACTGTATATACATATACATATACTGTATATATGCATACATACATATATGTGTTTCTTTTTTTATGTATCTGTTTATTTTTGTTTTGTTTCCAAGACAGGGTTTGTATAGCCATCTGGGCTGACAATATGTTTCCACATATGTTTGCATTGGCACACTGCACGCGAATGAACAACTCTCTACCTCTGCTGAGAAGTCGCTTTCATCACTTTCTGTGTGGATTGCCTTGTTTTGAAATAAAATGTACAACAGAAGGATGCGTCAAAACAAACAAAAAAGTGAAAACGGTGAAAAAGAAAGACTACAGTCGTATAAGAAGTAGACAGGTGTGTGCGGTTCGGTCCCAAATGCACCACGCTTTAGGCGTAAAGTGAGCCCATGCATGGTGCGATTTGCTTTGGTTGAGTTCGTTGTGGAGTAGCCCGCAACTTGAGAGGTTGCAGGCTTTAAAAAAGTGCACATTTCAGCCAATGTTGATGACACAGAGTGCGTATGACTGCATGCACCTTCCGTGCCCTCCACTCGCACTCACCCCCGCAAAAAGGGTGGTGGCACAGGCCGAGGGGACAGACATGTCTTGTTGTTGCACAAACACAAGTGTTATTGTGGAAGTTAATTGAATCTGGCATAAGGGGCACACCATGAAACAAGCTGATGTACAGTGAGGGGATGCTGAGTTATCAGCTTCATCACTCATGGATTTGGAGCACCTCCTAGTGGAGCAGAGTAGAATTACAGGCTTTTTTAATATATGGGTAAATATTAGAAAGTATGATTTAATGGATGGCATCACTAGAAGCAATAAATAACATACAAAAGTGGTTTAAATCATTATAATTTTTTTATTTGGATGTTTTATTTTCCCATTTTAATGAATAAGATTGTATTTTGTCACTTTGCCATATTGTGGAAATGTACAAACTAACACTGAAGTATAAATAGTTGTATTTTTTATTATATTTTAGTCATTTTTATTGTATATTATATCTTAATTTTATTTTATTATTTTTATTTTTTTATTATCATTTTTTTTTCTTAATCTGTGCATTTTATTATGTATTTTATTATTCTGTACAGCAGTGGTCCCCAACCGGCCCGGTACCGGTCCGTGGATCGATTGGTACCGGGCCGCACAAGAAATTAAAACATTAAAAAATAATAAAAAATAATAAATGTTTTTAATTTTTTTTTTAAATCAACATAAAAAACACAAGATACACTTACAATTAGTGAACCAACCCAAAAAACCTCCCTCCCCCATTTACACTCATTCACACTCATTTGCACAAAAGGGTTGTTTCTTTCTGTTATTAATATTTCTGGTTCCTACATTATATATCAATATAGATCAATACAGTCTGCAGGGATACAGTCCGTAAGCACACATGATTGTATTTTTTTATGACAAAAATAAATAAAATCTACTGGTCATCTACTGGTCACACTTATCATTACACCATGTACCAAATAAAATTGCTTCGAGGTCAGTGCGAGGTACCATTTTAGGGTCTTTATACACACACCATAGTAATACTTGTATGTTGAAGCACAGTACGTCTGACTACGGTAGCCGCAATGCGCCGAAAATCCATCAAGGTGTGTGGTTTCATAGCTTACCAAAGTCGTAATAAAACATTTTGACAGATTTTTGAGTGCCGTGTGTGATATTCGTTATTCTCAATGGAACATTTTTAAAGTTTTGGTGTTGTTTACTGGTGTCATATTGCAGTCTACACGTATCTCTTATGTGTGACTGCCATCTACACTTATCATTACACCATGTACCAAATAAAATTGCTTCGAGGTTGGTAAGCACAACCAGAATGAATCCGTACGTTAGGCGCACCGGGTTATAAGACGCACTGATTTTTGAGAAAGTTCAAGTATTTTAAGTGCGCATTATAGTCCAAAAAATACGGTTTACATTCTGATGAATTGTAAGATAAAATGACATATTCCTCCTAACTGCTGTGTAGTAAGTGTGGAACATGTGGAAATGTGTCATGGAAAGATCCAAGCAGCAGAGGGCGGTAAAGTGGCTGTTTTGCTCTTATGTCTAAGAATTGAAAAATCCACCAGAGGTCAGTAAAATTCCCCCTGAAAAATGAAAAATCACATTTATATTCATGGAGCCGCACCATTAAGGTTATTCATACAATATCTTTCAAAGGCCCTCATGCCTACGTTGAGACCATTATAATCACGATTCAAATCCTCTTCTGCCATCAGGTCCGTGTCCTGGGTTTGCATACATTGTCACAAGACCTAAGTCAAGCGTCTCTGGGTTTGCGCACACTTGATTTGATAAGAGCAGAACCACTTAAAGTCACAAGCTGATCCTACAGAATATCTGACAGACCTCCTCTGCATAATATTCATAAGGTACAGACAGATCAGAGCTGGGCAAATATTTGGACTCGGGGGCCACATTGAGAGAAAAAATGTGTCTGGGGGGGCCAATGTGTATGTATGTTGTGGAGAATGCATATATGTTTAAGAGTTATTTCTTTATTCATAGTCATGTTTAAAGCCGCTAGTGTTTTTCCATTTGTACTCGTTCTATTTTTTTTTCATGTCCGCAAGTAAATTGTGTGTGTTACCTTGAAGACTTGAAATGTAGGAGTTGGAGTACTCCCTTATATCTTATCTGTAGTAGAACAATGAGCCTGTATTCCTTTCTGGAGAGGGTGGGGGCTGTTTGTGTATTCAAGAAGTTGTCTCTTCCTGTTTGAATGTTAGAACAACTTAGGAAGCCGGTATGAATGTATTGGTCTAGGTCAGGAGTCACCAACCTTTTTGAAACCAAGAGCTACTTCTTGGGTACTGATTAATGAGAAGGGCTACCAGTTTGATACACACTTAAATAAATTGCCAGAAATAGACAATTTGCTCAATTTACCTTTAACTCTATGTTATTATTAATAATTAATGATATTTACACTTAATTGAACGGTTTAAAAGAGGAGAAAACATGAAAAAAATGACAATTACATTTTGAAACATAGTTTATCTTCAATTTCGACTCTTTAAAATTCAAAATTCAACCGAAAAAAAGAAGAGAAAAACTAGCTAATTCGAATGTTTTTGAAAAAATTAAAAAAAGAATTTATGGAACATCGTTAGTAATTTTTCCTGATTAAGATTAATTTTAGAATTTTGATGACATGTTTTAAATAGGTTAAAATCCAATCTACAATTTTTTTAGAATATATAACAAATTGGACCAAGCTATATTTCTAACAAAGACAAATCATTATTTCTTCTAGATTTTTCAGAACAAAAATTTTAAAAGAAATTCAAAAGACTTTGAAATAAGATTTAAATTTGATTCTACAGATTTTCTAGATTTGCCAGAATAATTTTTTGGAATTTTAATCATAATAAGTTTGAAGAAATATTTCACAAATATTCTTCGTCGAAAAAACAGAAGCTAAAATAAAAAATTAAATTTAAATTGATTTATTATTCTTTACAATAAAAAAAATTAATTTACTTGAACATTGATTTAAATTGTCAGGAAGGAAGAGGAAGGAGTTTAAAAGGTAAAAAGGTATATGTGTTTAAAAATCCTAAAATCATTTTTAAGGTTGTATTTTTTCTCTAAAATTGTCTTTCTGAAAGTTATAAGAAGCAAAGTAAAAACAAGTTAAGACCAAGTCTTTAAAATATTTTCTTGGATTTTCAAATTCTATTTGAGTTTTGTCTCTCTTAGAATTAAAAATGTCGGGCAAAGTGAGACCAGCTTGCTAGTAAATAAATACAATTTAAAAAATAGAGGCAGCTCACTAGTAAGTGCTGCTATTTGAGCTATTTTTAGAACAGGCCAGCGGGCTACTCATCTGGTCCTTACGGGCTACCTTTAAGAACTTTAAGAATTGTAAGTTACAAACAAGAAAAAAATCAAACGTTTCATTGGAATGTGCATTCCTGTACTAATACTAATAGTAATAAGAGAATACGAGAGGGGCAAGCAGTAGAAATGGATGGACGGAAATACCTTCCTCTCACGCCACCCATGATACTTGACGGCGCCCACCATAGGGGGCGCTATTAACAATCTAAACTATAGTTTTCCCCTAACACTGGAAACAGGGGTTGAATATTTACTATTTGAAGCTAAAAAAAAAAAACAACCAAGTGCAGCCTTTTTACTCTAGAGATGACTATGTAGATGAGCTCTGACTCTGCAAATTCTCATACCACAATTTGAGAGACAGCGCCTTCTGGTGGCGAGATACAGTAAGTGTGACAACCAACCTATATGTGTTTTTTGTCTATTTACTGAACTTTTTTAGAATATAAATATAAATAGAATAGAATAGAAAGTACTTTATTGATCCCTGGGGGAAATTCAGCACATAAACAATAAACACTTGGGTATTTTTTTACATGTGAATAATATAAATACAGTATATTATACAGCATTATTCACATGTGAATAATATAAATACAGTCGATTTTACAGCATTGTTCACATGTGAATAATATAAATACAGTCTATTATACAGCATTATTCACATGTGAATAATATTAATACAGTCTATTATACAGCATTATTCACATGTGAATAATATTAATACAGTCTATTATACAGCATTATTCAAATGTGAATAATATTAATACAGTCATTAATACAGCATTATTCACATGTGCATAATATTAATACAGTCTATTATACAGCATTATTCACATGTGAATAATATTAATACAGTCTATTATACAGCATTATTCACATGTGAATGACATAAATACAGTCTATTATACAGCATTATTCACATGTGAATAATATTAATACAGTCTATTATACAGCGTTATTCACATGTGAATAATATTAATACAGTCATTAATACAGCATTATTCACATGTGACTAATATAAATACAGTCTATTAAACAGCATTATTCACATGTGAATAATATAAATACAGTCTATTATAAAGCATTATTCACATGTGAATAATATAAATACAGTCTATTATACAGCATTATTCACATGTGAATAATATAAATACAGTCTATTATACAGCATTATTCGCATGTGAATAATATTAATACAGTCTATTATACAGCATTATTCAAATGTGAATAATATTAATACAGTCATTAATACAGCATTATTCACATGTGACTAATATAAATACAGTCTATTATACAGCATTATTCACATGTGAATAATATAAATACAGTTTATTATACAGCATTATTCACATGTGAATAATATAAATACAGTCTATTATACAGCATTATTCACATGTGAATAATATTAATACAGTCTATTATACAGCATTATTCAAATGTGAATAATATTAATACAGTCTATTATACAGCATTATTCACATGTGAATGACATAAATACAGTCTATTATACAGCATTATTCACATGTGAATAATATTAATACAGTCTGTTATACAGCATTATTCACATGTGAATAATATTAATACAGTCTATTGTACAGCATTATTCACATGTGAATAATATAAATACAGTCTATTATACAGCATTATTCACATGTGAATAATTTAAATACAGTCATTAATACAGCATTATTCACATGTGAATAATATAAATACAGTCTACTATACAGCATTATTCACATGTGAATAATATAAATACAGTCTATTATACAGCATTATTCACATGTGAATAATATAAATACAGTCTATTATACAGCATTATGTACATGTGAATAATATAAATACAGTCTATTAAACAGCATTATTCACATGTGAATAATATTAATACAGTCTATTATACAGCATTATTCACATGTGAATAAAATAAATACAGTCTATTATACAGCATTATTCACATGTGAATAATATAATTACAGTCTACTATACAGCATTATTCACATGTGAATAATATAAATACAGTCTATTTTACAGCATTATTCACATGTGAATAATATTAATACAGTCTATTATACAGAATTATTCACATGTGAATAATATAAATACAGTCTATTATACAGCATTATTCACATGTGAATAATATAAATACAGTCTATTATACAGCATTATTCACATGTGAATAATATAAATACAGTCTACTATACAGCATTATTCACATGTGAATAATATAAATACAGTCTATTATACAGCATTATTCAAATGTGAATAATATAAATATAGTCGATTATACAGCATCGTTTACATGTGAATAATATAAATACAGTCTATTATACAGCATTATTCACATGTGAATAATATAAATACAGTCTATTATACAGCATTATTCACATGTGAATAATATTAATACAGTCTATTATACAGCATTATTAAAATGTGAATAATATTAATACAGTCATCAATACAGCATTATTCACATGTGAATAATATTAATACAGTCTATTATACAGAATTATTCACATGTGAATAATATTAATACATTCCATTATACAGCATTATTCACATGTGAATAATATTAATACAGTCTATTATACAGAATTATTATAAATAAATAAATAATAAATGGGTTATACTTGTATAGCGCTTTTCTACCTTCAAGGTACTCAAAGCGCTTTGACAGTATTTCCACATTCATCCATTCACACACACATTCACACACTGATGGAGGGAGCTGCCATGCAAGGCGCTAACCAGCAGCCATCAGGAGCAAGGGTGAAGTGTCTTGCCCAAGGACACAACGGACGTGACTGGGATGGTAGAAGGTGGGGATTTATACAGCATTATTCACATGTGAATAATATAAATACAGTCATTAATACAGCAGTATTCACATGTGAATAATATAAATACAGTCTACTATACAACATTATTCACATGTGAATAATATAAATACAGTCTATTATAAATTTACGTTACAGCTGCCTGTACATTTTACCCAATAGCATTCACAAATGATAGAAGGGGTAAATATTGCTATGATATCCATTGTCAAAAATTGTCTGAACTGCTCTTTGTAAATATTTTAACATTTTGGTTGGGTGGGGAAAAAAGGAAATGGAGGATGTATGTTGTGACACTCAGGCCAGGTGTTTTTGAGGTCAATGCAATCTTCAACCTTCATTTGCTGCTGCACCGCTGTGGTCTTTTAGAGGGGGGGGAAAGTGATTGGCTAGAAGATAAGACATTAGAAAGGTGCGATGGACTCACACACAAAAATAATGAAGTTTAAATGTCTGCCTGGAAGAGAAAAGGTCAAATAAAGTCAGTTGATTGGAAGTAGAGAATGCTCAAGAGTCCTGAAAGTAAGATATAACACCAAAGGGTCTTCAATAGGTGGCCTTGGGGGAACTTTTCTAACCTGATGCTAACTGCTTATCTGTTTTTGGGATCTGCATAAGTCCTGAAAATTTGAAATCAAACCGTGGAGGCATTGCAGAGATATTTGTAAAACAAAAATCGTTATCAAGCACAGGACACAAAACTACTTTATTCTGAAAGGCAAATTTAGGTAGTTAAACCCGATGTGAATGAAATAATAAAGGTTTAGGTCTGGGTATTCTCAAAAGTTACAAAGGAGGCGTTCCCTTTACACAAAACACATGAAACTATCAGAAGTAAATTGTATTCAACTTTGGTATGACATAATCAAATACAATAACTGCAGTGGCTTTTTTTCCCTATTACATACAAGAACATGATATTAGTACCGTATTTTCCGGACCATAGGGCGCTCCTGATTATTACTTAAATCAATAACGGAGCAGCATCTTCTCATCCGTAAACAACAACGCCGGAAATTTGTCCCGTGAAAAACCGTCCGACTGGAACTCTAATAACTAAAGTTCCTTGGGTGAATAATGTAAACTCACTACACCGGTATGTTTTAGCGCTTTCATGGCCAGTTTACTGACAGATATAAGTAAGAACTTTACACTACTTTATATTAGAAATGGCAACAGCGGAGGATGAATGTCCCATAACAAGAAGATAGAGGAAAAATAAGAAGCTTACACGGACTACAAAGGTGGATTCGCGCAAATTTGTAGGACTTATGCAGATCCCAAATACAGATCAGCAGGTACCAGAAGGTAAAAAAAAGTTGCTTTTTGCATAATATTGCGAAACAAAATGCCTTATAATGTGTCTTACCTTATACACACACCATAATAATACTCCTATGTTGAAGCACAGTACAATCCATCAAGCGGTGCGGCTTCATAGCTTACCAAAGTCGTACTAAAACATTTTGATGGATTTTTGAGCGCCGTGTGTAATGTTCTATATTTTCAATGGAACATATAAAATGTTGGTGTTGTTTACTTGAGTCTTATTGCAGACTACACGTATCTCTTGTGTGTGACTGCCATCATATTGCAGTCGACACGTATATTTTATGTGTGACTGCCATCTACTGGTCACACTTATCATTTCACCATGTACCAAATAAAATAGCTTTGAGGTCGGTAAGCACAACCAGAATTATTCCATACATTAGGTGCACCGGGTTATAAGGTCAATTTTTGAGAAAATTAAAGGATTTTAAGTGCCCCTTATAGTTAGAAAAATACGGTAATTTTGCTCCTACCCCTGATTATGTTTTGTCATGATTTGACGTTTTTTTGTGTTGTTTTGTGTTGTTTTCCTGTGTTTCTTCTTGGCTAGCGCCCTTATTTTGGTTCCACTTCCAGTGACCTTACCAACCAAAATGTTTCCGTACATCAGGTGCACCGGGTTATAAGGCGCACTGTCAAGTTTTGAGAAAATGGAAGGATTTTAAGTGCGCCTTATAGTCCGAAAAATACGGTCATTTTGCTCCTACCCCTGATTATGACAGGTATGTTTTGTCATGATTTGACGTTTTTTTTAAATTGTTTTGTGTTGTTTTCCTGTGTTTCTTCTTGTCTAGCGCCCTTATTTTGGTTCCACTTCCAGTGACCTTACCAACGTATGTTTTGTCATGATTTGATGTTTTTTTTGTGTTGTTTTGTCTTGTTTTCCTGTTTTTCTTCTTGGCTAGCGCCCTTATTTTGGTTGGAGCTTACCAACCAAAATTATTTCGTACATCAGGCGCACCGGGTTATAAGGCGCACTGTCAAGTTTTGAGAAAACGAAAGGATTTTTAAGTGCGCCTTATAGTCCGAAAAATACGGTAAATTTGCTCCTACCCCTGATTATGACAGGTATGTTTTGTCATGATTTGACGTTTTTTTGTGTTGTTTTGTCTTGTTTTCCTGTGTTTCTTCTTGGCTAGCGCCCTTATTTTGGTTCCACTTCCAGTGACTTTACTAACCAAAATTTTTTTGTACATCAGGCGCACCGGGTTATAAGGCGCACTGTCGAGTTTTGAGAAAATGAAAGGATTTTTAAGTGCGCCTTATAGTTCGAAAAATACGGTAAATTTGCTCCTACCCCTGATTATGACAGGTATGTTTTGTCATGATTTGACGGTTTTTTGTGTTGTTTTGTCTTGTTTTCCTGTGTTTCTTATTGGCTAGCGTCCTTATTTTGGTTGGACCTTACCAACCAAAATTATTTCGTACATCAGGCGCACCGGGTTATAAGGCGCACTGTCGAGTTTTGAGAAAATGAAAGGATTTTTAGTGCGCCTTATAGTCCGAAAAATACGGTCATTTTGCTCCTACCCATGATTATGATTTGTCATGATTTGACGTTTTTTTTGTATTGTTTTGTGTTGTTTTCCTGTGTTTCTTCTTGGCTAGCGCCCTTATTTTGGTTCCACTTCCAGTGACCTTACCAACGAAAATTATTTCGTACATCAGGCGCACCGGGTGTTAAGGCCCACTGTCGAGTTTTGAGAAAATGAAAGGATTTTTAGTGCGCCTTATAGTCCGGAAAATACAGTCATTTTGCTACTACTCCTGATTATGACAGGTATGTTTTGTCATGATTTGACGTTTTTTTTTGTGTTGTTTTGTCTTGTTTTCCTGTGTTTCTTCTTGAATAGCGCCCTTATTTTGGTTTGACCTTACCAACCAAAATTATTTCGTACATCAGGCGCACCGGGTAATAAGGCGCACTGTCGAGTTTTGAGAAAATGAAAGGATTTTTAAGTGCGCCTTATAGTCCGAAAAATACGGTAATTTTGCTCCTACCCCTGATTATGACAGGTATGTTTTGTCATGATTTGACGTTTTTTTGTGTTGTTTTGTCTTGTTTTCCTGTGTTTCTTCTTGGCTAGCGCCCTTATTTTGGTTGGAGCTTACCAACCAAAATTATTTCGTACATCAGGCGCACTGGGTTATAAGGCGCACTGTCGAGTTTTGAGAAAATGAAAGGATTTTTAAGTGCGCCTTATAGTCCGAAAAATACGGTCATTTTGCTCCTACCCCTGATTATGACAGGTATGTTTTGTCATGATTTGACGTTTTTTTTAAATTGTTTTGTGTTGTTTTCCTGTGTTTCTTCTTGTCTAGCGCCCTTATTTTGGTTCCACTTCCAGTGACCTTACCAACGAAAAAATTTTTGTACATCAGGCGCACTGTCGAGTTTTGAGAAAATGAAAGGATTTTTAAGTGTGCCTTATAGTTCGAAAAATACGGTAATTTTGCTCCTACCCCTGATTATGACAGGTATGTTTTGTCATGATTTGATGTTTTTTTTGTGTTGTTTTGTGTTGTTTTCCTGTGTTTCTTCTTGGCTAGCGCCCTTATTTTGGTTCCACTTCCAGTGACCTTACCAACCAAAATTATTTCGTACATCAGGTGCACCGGGTAATAAGACGCTTGTGTCGATTTTTGAGAAAATGAAAGGATTTTTAAGTGCGCCTTATAGTCCGAAAAATATGGTAATTTTGCTCCTACCCCTGATTATGACAGGTGTATGTTTTGTCATGATTTGACGTTTTTTTTTTGTGTTGTTTTGTGTTGTTTTCCTGTGTTTCTTCTTGCCTTATTTTGGTTCCACTTCCTGCTTTGGTTGTGTCTTGCAGTGACCTTACCAACCAAAATTATTCAGTACATCAGGCGCACCGGGTTATAAGGTGCACTGTCGAGTTTTTGAGAAAATGAAAGGATTTTAAGTGCGCCTTATAGTCCGAAAAATACGGTCATTTTGCTCCTACCCCTGATTATGACAGGTATGTTTTGTCATGATTTGACGGTTTTTTTGTGTTGTTTTGTCTTGTTTTCCTGTGTTTCTTCTTGGCTAGCGCCCTTATTTTGGTTGGAGCTTACCAACCAAAATTATTTCGTACATCAGGCGCACCGGGTTATAAGGTGCACTGTCGAGTTTTTGAGAAAATGAAAGGATTTTAAGTGCGCCTTATAGTCCGAAAAATACGGTCATTTTGCTCCTACCCCTGATTATGACAGGTATGTTTTGTCATGATTTGACATTTTTTTTGTGTTGTTTTGTGTTGTTTTGTCTTGTTTTCCTGTGTTTCTTCTTGGCTAGCGCCCTTATTTTGGTTGGACCTTACCAACCAAAATTATTTCGTACATCAGGCGCACCGGGTTATAAGGCGCACTGTCGATTTTTGAGAAAATGAAAGGATTTTTAAGTGCGCCTTATAGTCCGAAAAATACGGTAATTTTGCTCCTACCCCTGATTATAAAAGGTATGTTTTGTCATGATTTGACGTTTTTTTTGTGTTGTTTTGTTTTGTTTTCCTGTGTTTCTTCTTGGCTAGCGCCCTTATTTTGGTTCCACTTCCAGTGACCTTACTAACCAAAATTATTTCGTACATCAGGCGCACCGGGTAATAAGGCGCATTGTCGAGTTTTGAGAAAATGAAAGGATTTTTGGTGCGCCTTATAGTCCGGAAAATACGGTAATTTTGCTCCTACCCCTGATTATGACAGGTATGTTTTGTCATGATTTGACATTTTTTTTGTGTTGTTTTGTGTTGTTTTGTCTTGTTTTCCTGTGTTTCTTCTTGGCTAGCGCCCTTATTTTGGTTGGACCTTACCAACCAAAATTATTTCGTACATCAGGCGCACCGGGTTATAAGGCGCACTGTCGATTTTTGAGAAAATGAAAGGATTTTTAAGTGCGCCTTATAGTCCGAAAAATACGGTAATTTTGCTCCTACCCCTGATTATAAAAGGTATGTTTTGTCATGATTTGACGTTTTTTTTGTGTTGTTTTGTTTTGTTTTCCTGTGTTTCTTCTTGGCTAGCGCCCTTATTTTGGTTCCACTTCCAGTGACCTTACTAACCAAAATTATTTCGTACATCAGGCGCACCGGGTAATAAGGCGCATTGTCGAGTTTTGAGAAAATGAAAGGATTTTTGGTGCGCCTTATAGTCCGGAAAATACGGTAATTTTGCTCCTACCCCTGATTATGACAGGTATGTTTTGTCATGATTTGACATTTTTTTGTGTTGTTTTGTCTTGTTTTCCTGTGTTTCTTCTTGGCTAGCGCCCTTATTTTGGTTCCACTTCCAGTGACCTTACCAACCAAAATTATTTCGTACATCAGGCGCACCGGGTAATAAGACGCTTGTGCCGATTTTTGAGAAAATGAAAGGATTTTTAAGTGCGCCTTATAGTCCGAAAAATATGGTAATTTTGCTCCTACCCCTGATTATGACAGGTGTATGTTTTGTCATGATTCGACGTTTTTTTTGTGTTGTTTTGTCTTGTTTTCCTGTGTTTCTTCTTGCCTTATTTTGGTTCCACTTCCTGCTTTGGTTGTGTCTTGCAGTGACCTTACCAACCAAAATTATTCAGTACATCAGGCGCACCGGGTTATAAGGTGCACTGTCAAGTTTTTGAGAAAATGAAAGGATTTTAAGTGCGCCTTATAGTCCGAAAAATATGGTCATTTTGCTCCTACCCCTGATTATGACAGGTATGTTTTGTCATGATTTGACGTTTTTTTTGTGTTGTTTTGTCTTGTTTTCCTGTGTTTCTGCTTGGCTAGCGCCCTTATTTTGGTTGGAGCTTACCAACCAAAATTATTTCGTACATCAGGCGCACCGGGTTATAAGGTGCACTGTCGAGTTTTTGAGAAAATGAAAGGATTTTAAGTGCGCCTTATAGTCCGAAAAATACGGTAATTTTGCTCCTACCCCTGATTATGACAGGTATGTTTTGTCATGATTTGACATTTTTTTTATGTTGTTTTGTGTTGTATGGTCTTGTTTTCCTGTGTTTCTTCTTGGCTAGCGCCCTTATTTTGGTTGGACCTTACCAACCAAAATTATTTCGTACATCAGGTGCACCGGGTTATAAGGCGCACTGTCGATTTTTGAGAAAATGAAAGGATTTTTAAGTGCGCCTTATAGTCCGAAAAATACGGTAATTTTGCTCCTACCCCTGATTATGACAGGTATGTTTTGTCATGATTTGACATTTTTTGTGTGTTGTTTTGTGTTGTTTTCCTGTATTTCTTCTTGGCTAGCCACCTTATTTTGGTTCCACTTCCAGTGACCTTACCAACCAAAAATTTTTCGTACATCAGGCGCACCGGGTAATAAGGCGCACTGTCGATTTTTGAGAAAATGAAAGGATTTTTTAGTGCGCCTTATTTTCCGAAAAATACGGTCATTTTGCTCCTACCCCTGATTATGACAGGTATGTTTTGTCATGATTTGACGTTTTTTTGTGTTGTTTTGTCTTGTTTTCCTGTGTTTCTTCTTGGCTAGCGCCCTTATTTTGGTTCCACTTCCAGTGACCTTACCAACCAACATTTTTTCGAACATTAGGCGCACCGGGTAATAAGGCGCACTGTCGAGTTTTTAGAAAATGAAAGGATTTTTGATGCGCCTTATACTTCGAAAAATACGGTAATTTTGCTCCTACCCCTGATTATGACAGGTATGTTTTGTCATGATTTGACGTTTTTTTTGTGTTGTTTTGTCTTGTTTTCCTGTGTTTCTGCTTGGCTAGCGCCCTTATTTTGGTTCCACTTCCAGTGACCTTACTAACCAAAATTATTTCGTACATCAGGCGCACCGGGTAATAAGGCGCACTGTCGAGTTTTGAGAAAATGAAAGGATTTTTGGTGCGCCTTATAGTTCGAAAAATACGGTAATTTTGCTCCTACCCCTGATTACGACAGGTATGTTTTGTCATGATTTGACGTTTTTGTGTGTTGTTTTGTCTTGTTTTCCTGTGTTTCTTCTTGGCTAGCGCCCTTATTTTGGTTGGACCTTACCAACCAAAATTATTCCGTACATCAGGCGCACCAGGTTATAAGGCGCACTGTCGAGTTTTGAGAAAATGGAAGGATTTTAAGTGCGTCTTATAGTCCGGAAAATACGGTACTTGGAACTTGTTATAGAAAAAAAAAACACAACTTTAGAACAACTCAACATAAAGATGCTATTCTGATGCAGTAAGACCCATGATGCATTGCGGTTCGAGTTTGAGGATGCCTGATTTAGACTGGCAGAGAAAGGAGGTCAGACTTTTGGGGCCAGCCACCTTCATTTCTGCAAAAACAAAATATGTGGAAGTGAATTATATTTATATAGCGCTTTTCTCTAGTGACTCAAGTGACTGTTTGCTTTTACATAGTGAAAGCCAACATCTAAGTTACATTCAAACCAGTGTGGGTGGCACTGGGAGCAGGTGGGTAAAGTGTCTTGCCCAAGGACACAACGGCAGTGACTAGGATGGCGGGAGCAGGGATCGAACCTGGAACCCTCATGTTGCTGGCACGGCCGCTCTACCAACCGAGCTACACCGCCCCAAGTGGAAGCGATTAGGGCTGCGAATCTTTGGGTGTCCCACGATTCGATTCAATATCGATTTTTTCCGATTCAACGCGATTCTCGATTCAAAATCGATATTTTCCCGATTCAAAAGGATTCTCTATTCATTCAATACGTAGGATTTCAGCAGGATCTACCCCAGTTTACTGACATGCAAGCAGAGTAGTAGATTTTTGTAAAAAGCTTTTATAATTGTAAAGGATGTTGAAATTGTAACTAATATTGATACTGTTGTTGATAATATTCATTTTTGTTTCACTACTTTTGGTTTGTTCTGTGTCGTGTTTTTGTCTTAATTGCTCAGTTTATTGCAGTTCTGAGTGTTGCTGGGTCGGGTTTGGTTTTGGAATTGGATCACATTGTTATGGTATTGCTGTGTATTGTTTTGTTGGAGTGATTAGTTAAAAAAAAAAAAAAATGGGAAAAAAAAATGGGGAAAGAAAAAAAAAAAATTGATGTTTTTAGAAATGAGAATCGATTCTGAATCGCACAACGTGAGAATCGCGAATAGAATTCGAATCGATTTTTTTCCCACACTTCTAGAAGCGATATCTCATGCTGACAAACAACTAGTGGTCGTCACAGGAGGTCTGCGGGGTGTTTTTCTGCGGGGAGTCTGCACAGAGACTTAAATTAGATGTAAACAAACAACCTGTTGCCACGACAACCAAGCACCTCAACTGATTTTTTTTTTTGATTTTTTTTTCCGGAACAAAATACCGTGTGACAATCCATCTGTAGCACGAGATGCTGCTCCATCACATTACAAGATGGAGAGAGAGAGAGAGAGAGAGAGAGAGAGAGAGAGAGAGAGAGAGAGAGAGAGAGAGAGAGAGAGAGAGAGAGAGAGAGAGAGAGAGAGAGAGAGAAAGAGAGAGAGAGAGAGATCTAATAACTGTGCCACACTGAGGGTCTAAGAGCACACACTACACTATCTGAACACCTACAGGAATATGACAATCATACTTTCTCTCCCGTATCTTCAGATTGTGTTCATTTCACAAGGAACAAGAGGACACGTCCATTGAGAACTACAATCTGCAGGTTTGTATTATTTTTTTTGTTTGTTTACCTTTCTCGAAAGCCCCAAAGGTGTTCTTGCATGTTTAATGCAATTAAAATACAGACCAAAAGTCTGTATGAATGTGTGATACATTGAAGTGCACGCTGCAGGTTGTGGAAATACGGACTAACAACAATATGGTTAGATTAATCATTACGGTTTGGATTTTTTTTTTTTACTGAATTCCAGTTCCAAGTGTGAGATTTTGTGGCTTTGCTTGGTGTTTTTTTTTTTGTTTTTGTTTTTTTTTTTGGTCCTGTCCAGCTTCTCAGGCAAATCATATAGCAGATGTAGATGCCCATATCGGCTGTTCAGATTTACTTTACAAAACAGAAGTGTAGGATACTTCTCTTGTTGCCTTATTTGTATTTTGACTTTATTAAATATATTTATATTATCATTTGGTGCAGCTGGGCCGGAGCAGGAGGGGATAGAAAGAGAGAAAAAGGAAGACAGAGGGGGGAATTGTGGGGACAAGAGGGGGATTAGACAGAGAGACAAAAACAACAACAGCAAACACAACAACAACAACAACAATAGAGCAACATCAGCAAATACTACATGTACAAATATGATGGTAAAAGTAATAGCGAATAAGCAGTTAGCGAAAATAAAAAATAATACAGAAATGACAATGAGCATTATTACACTAAAAATGGGGCAATACAAATACCAATAGAAATAGCGCTATTGATAATGAACAATACCAATACTTTACCTTTATTATCAACAATACAGTTGTTCAAATGCAACAATACATATACGTAATGATAACTTGAGATACGAAAGAATGCAGAAAAATGGGGGGGGAGAAAGAGAAGCAACCTTGCTTGGTGTTTGATTACTGCAGACGTTAATTCTACACTGCAAAAAGTCAGTGTTCAAAAACAAGAAGAAAAAAAATACAAAAATTAAGGGTATTTTATTTGAACTAAGGAAAATTATCTGCCAATAGAACAAGAAAATTTGGCTTGTCAAGACTTTCCAAAACAAGTCAAATTAGTTACCTTAAAACAGGGGTGTCCAAAGTGCGGCCCGGGGGCCATTTGCGGCCCGCAGCTATTTGCCACACATTCTGGAAATGCTATTGCAAAAATAAAAAAAAACATTAAAAAAAAGTGGAATGAGGTGAAATCTAACTAGAAAAAGTTGCAATGTTGACACAAAAGCTGCCATGCAGGCTGTTTTTTTTTCTTTTGTCTATCTTTATTTTTCTTTTTTTGCCATTGCTAAAAAAAAAAATGTAATAATCAATGTTATAATGAATTATTGACCTATTCAAAGCTCCAATTATTTCAAATATTTCACTTTAAAATGTTTTATGTGGAAAATATTGCACAAAATATTGTGTGGTTGCCATACAAAAACATCAACACTTTCTTTAAAAAAGAGCATAAAACAAACAAAATAATAGTTCAAACCAGGGGCGTCACTAGCTTTTAAGGACAGGGGGGGGGGCTTGGCCCCCAGGAGATGCACAGGATGCGAGCGAACGTAGCGCACGAGCACAAAACTTCACAAACGGCTAACAAAGACTTAGAAATTATTCATTGTTATTATTATTGTTATTTTTAAAAAATGCACAGGACGAAATGAATTGCTCCCCGGGACGATGGCTTTTAACTATTATTTTTCTTTTTCTTTTCATGTATTTATTCATTTTACATTTTATATTAAATGTCTTGGTTTTTCCTCCCTCTGAAAATCCTATGAAATGCTTAACAAGCCATCCTATAATAATACAACAGCTATTAATGTAACAATACAATAAAACAAATATACTTAATGATGTTTTTTTCATTATTTTAACAATAGGCTAATGTACAGTATATTACTTTATATAGATTCTACAAGAGTGATGTGGGCATTTTCTATATGAACAAGTCCAAGGACCGCAAGCAAGGTCGCAGAGAAAATGCGGACTGGATTTTGAGTGATGTGTGCATTTTCTATATGAACAAGTCCAAGGACCGCAAGAAAGGTCGCAGAGAAAATGCGGACTGGATTTTGAGTGATGTGGGCATTTTCTATATGAACAAGTGGAATGGATTGGATACCGACGCACTAAAGGGGCTCTCTACCTTACGCTATGAAGTGAGGGGAAACTGAGTGAACAATGACAGGTTATATGATTATTTATTTAAACTCATATTCGGGCCACTTTATAATGAATATGTCGGCATGTATTTGTAAAAAAATAAAAATAAAAAAAAATAAAATAAATATAACACCAAATTATTTAGGGGGGCTTAAGAATATTTTAGGGGGGCTTGAGCCCCCCTAAAATAGGCCTAACAACGCCAATGGTTCAAACGTAAAATCGACAGATATATCTGAAGTTGAGCTCGTAACTTAAGTGTTGAAAGTAAAAAAAAAAAAATTAAAAATGTATCACTTTCTGAGTGGGGCACCTTTTGGCAGAGGTGTGGACTCGAGTCACATGACTTGGACTCGAGTCAGACTCGAGTCATGAATTTGATGACTTTAGACTCGACTTGACAAAATGTAAAGAGACTTGCAACTCGACTTAGACTTTAACATCAATGACTTGTGACTTCACTTGGACTTGAGCCTTTTGACTTGACATGACTTGCTCCTTTCCCCAAAACCTAAAGCTTAAAAAGTTATTTGGGAGCGCTCCGTAGCTTTCATTTTGTACGTGTCTGTCTATCAGCGTGTGTGCTGCGTGTCAGCGTGTGTGCTCTCAGTACAACAGCCAATCAAATTAGATCTACATTGTTTTCATCACAAAGCATTCAGCCAATCAAATTGCAGGACAACCAATGAACAAGAGTTGTCAAACAACGCGCCAGTGAGAGAGATTTATACCAAAGTTGGTTTCGTTCGGGTATAAAAACTACGACTTGGTCAACAAAAAAGGAATTGCCGTATGCAAATCACGCAGTTCGAATATTACAGACGGAGACGCAACAACTTCCAACTTCGTTCGACATTTGAAGTTGCACAAAGAAGGGTAAGTTTTGAATGTAAGATAACGTTTATTGGCTAAGTAACATGACTTTTATTTGCTGTGTAGTTAAATCAGTGAGGCTGTAAACTCACTGCTAACGTCATAACCATAGACATCTTATAAGTAGACGCAGCATCGAGCGCTACTGCTTACTGGCGCAGACGAGACGCGGGGCCGCCATCTTGGAGTGGTGATCCGCTCCACTCAGTGCAATTCATTTGGCAGGAGCAATGAACTGTCAGCGCATTTAATTCATTTTACCTCACTGAATACCACTCATTTTCACACGCTTTTTTGTCATACGTGTAGCTATGATAACGGACACATGTTTTATTATTCATAGTTTGCTTAACAGTAATATAATATTCTTATATGCTATAAGTGACCAGACGTCCGAGATCAAAACCGGGAATATAAGCCCAGAAAAGGGGGGGAAAAAAGGTCAGCTATTTTTTAAGTTGAAGAAACAATATAATTACGTTATATATACATGCGTATATCCTACATAAACAATGTATGAATACATTAGATATCTATATATCTTATAGACCGTATCTCTGTTGCTGCAGCAGCAGAGAGTTTATTCTGTCTTGACACTTTGTATTGATACTTTGTATTACATTCTTCCCTTAAATGATCATGTTTACAGTGATTGTTATATATGTATTTTTTATGTATGTCACTTTGGATAAAAGCGTCTGCCAAATACTTAAACATATATAAACACCTGAAAGTCTTTATATCAGCTAAAACCACCAATCTGTTTCACTGGATTCAGAATAAAACCAAATGCTGTCTTACCCAACAATGTTAGTATTTGAATATTGTTACTTGAAGACTTATTCCTGGTTACAATTATACTGTTAAGAAAGTATTGTCTTATATTTTGCCTAAAATGAGAATTTATCATAATCAGTGGCGGCTGGTGAATTTTGTTTTAGGTGGGTCTGAAAGTTTGTAAAGCAAATCCCTGTAGGGGCGTCATCCTCCCCCAGAAGATTTATTTGTGATTTTCACATACAAATATTGAAGATCTTTGCTCCTTCTCAACTATGTGGTAATGTTATTTTCATAAAATACAACCAATAGTACATTAATGTTAAATCTTACTTGTGAAAAGTAATCCCCCGATTCCTATTTTCAACAGTCCGCTCATTTGAGCAGGAAAACGCTGAACACCAGCCCGGCATCTTTGTTTTCTACCTGTCAACTGTCAGTTTAGGCTGCTCGCCGGCTCCTCATCACCACTTCAAGATGCAATATGCTCGCGTCACAGCAACCAATACTGCGTCTACTTATAAGATGTCTATGGTTATAACATCATTTCAAACACAGCAATCTGTTGCGTCCACTGCAGTTTGCTACCTTATTCATACTTTTTATCAAGTGATTTTTTTAAGCAGGGTTGCATGAGGTACCTACACTTAACGTTACGTTAGTCAATGTATCACACACAGTAACATAACGTTAGACGGCGGTCAGCAGCACCGTGTATTTTAGCCACCTACAAAAAGACAAACATAGTCAAATAAAGGTCAGTTAAAATGTTTACTATATTAAGAATATGTGTACATATTGCATAGGGCCCTGACATCTAAAAAGTAAAACTCTGTTCATTGTTATGTTCATGTATTTGTTATGTTTTTCATATGTACGCACACATAAACACACGTACAGTATGAGATGAGATCAATGAGATAAGGTAAGAACAGAATAGAAACTGCTGTGGAACTAGTTACAATGCAATATGCCATGGAAATACAATGTTAACACTTTTGTACAAATAAGTACAGTTGCACTTGTTTTTGCAAATGTGTTTATTCTGTAAAGGAATGAGTTAAATGTTTAAAATTGTTTAAACTATTAAAATGACTGGTTAATAGTGCTATTATGAATTGCAATGTCAGTACTATTTTTTTTCCTGCTATTTCAAATGCACTTGTTTTAATAAATAAATACAGCGGTTTAAAAGCATACACAATCCGTGTAAAAATATTAGTCTGTGGTTAAAAGGACTTGAAAGGACTCGAAACTCAAAATGCAGGACTTGTGACTTGACTTGAGACTTTCCAGTCTTGACTTTGGACTTGACTCGGGACTTGCCTGTCTTGACTCGGGACTTGACTCGAGACTTGAGGGCAAAGACTTGAGACTTACTTGTGACTTGCAAAGCAATGACTTGGTACCACCTCTGCCTTTTGGATCCTAAATATACTTGATGGGATTTTATTTATCTTTTCACTGTGATTATTCAAAAATAATAATGAATTAAAATCAATGGTGTCCTGCATTATTGATATTTTTAAGGCTCTAATTACTTCACATCAAACATTGCTTTCTGAATGTTTTGGGCAGTGGGGGAAATACTGCATATTTCAGTTTTATTATAAAAAAACTAAGTTGTCTTTGACAGAAAAGGCATAAAACCTTTTTGGTTTTTTAAACTTTATACCAACCTGAAGTTGATATACTGTACATATTTACTGTAAGCGTTAAATAAAAATAAATAAATAATAATTTGACTTGTTTTTAACATTTTAATGACTTAGACCCTTTTTGTTCCCCGGGAGCCCTAAAGGTAAAAAAAAAAAAAAAAAATCCATATATTTTGTTATGGTTTGAAAATGAAAAATATCAAAATGGCCCCCGCATGCCTTAGTTTTTCCGTGTTTGGCCCTCTTTGGAAAAAGTTTGGACACCCCTGCCTTAAAATAAGTATATTCTCACTAATAACAAGTGCACTTTTCTTGATAGAAAAAAAATAAATATGAGACCTTTTTTTCTCAATATGTTGAAAAATATTCTAAAAGGAAGTAAATGCTAGTGTCATTATCTTGACATAATGACATGACATATTACATTTCTTGAAACCAGCAAACTTATACTAAAAACTAGTTCATTTTTCTTAATGGAAAGGCAACAAGGCAACCGCTTGTTACTCTCGGGGTCTACTAGCCCATCCATCCATCCATCCATCTTCTTCCGCTTATCCGAGGTCGGGTCGCGGGGGCAGCAGCCTAAGCAGGGAAGCCCAGACTTCCCTCTCCCCAGCCACTTCGTCCAGCTCCTCCCGGGGGATCCCGAGGCGTTCCCAGGCCAGCCGGGAGACATAGTCTTCCCAACGTGTCCTGGGTCTTCCCCGTGGCCTCCTACCGGTCGGACGTGCCCTAAACACCTCCTTAGGGAGGCGTTCGGGTGGCATCCTGACCAGATGCCCGAACCACCTCATCTGGCTCCTCTCGATGTGGACGAGCAGCGGATTTACTTTGAGCTCCCCCCGGATGGCAGAGCTTCTCACCCTATCTCTAAGGGAGAGCCCTGCCACCCGGTGGAGGAAACTCATTTCGGCCGCTTGTACCCGTGATCTTGTCCTTTCGGTCATAACCCAAAGCTCATGACCTAGGTCATGGGGCGTGGTTATTTACAGCTAGAATTCACCAACTTGAGTATTTCAAATATATTTCATATATATATATATATATATATATATATATATATATATATATATATATATATATATATATATATATATATATATATATATATATATATATATATATATATATATATATATATATATATATATATATATGTATGAAATACTTGACTTTCAGTGAATTCTAGCTGTATATATATATATATATTTATTTTATTTACATAGAAAAAAGAAAAAAAATACTTGAATTTCAGTGTTCCGGTGGCTATCCAGTAGATGGCAGTATTGTCCTGTTTAACTTCTCCGTTCATGATGAGTATATCATTTCGGCCACCGTGTTCAATGGAGAAGTCTGTTCTACAAAATGTACAGGCAACATACCCCTTCCCCTTCGAACTGTCCTGGATGAACTGAAATTCTTGTTTCCTTTCGTTTTGGAACTTGCAAGCGTATTTCTTCATCTTGCTCGTCGACGGCGTCGCCATGTCTGTAATTTCCTCGTTCTTCTGCTTCGTCTCCTTGTTGTGTGCGCAGTTGTGCACTCTACTCTCTAAAAGCCCTAGATGTTATGACGTCATTGGGCAGGCAAGCTGTTTATATTGTGGGAAAGCGGACGTGAGAACAGGCTGTCCTCACTCAGGTCCACATTGAGCTGGAGGGGGCGTGGCCTCCAGCTCCAGCTGAATACCGGGAGTTTGTCGGGAGAAAATCTCTGCCGGGAGGTTGTCGGGAGAGGCGCTGAATACCGGGATTCTCCCACTAAAAACGGGAGGGTTGGCAAGTATGCTTTAATCTTACCTGCACGCTACTCCTGCTTGTTTCCTGCGTTGGAGGGGAACACGACAACCGCAGCCATGCGTCGGAGACGTAACATAATGTTGGAACTGAGAAACTTAATTATTTTTTGAAAATAATCTAACTCCATTCAATCAACAACAACAACAACAACAACAATTCTAAATTTTAATGGCAGCAACACATTGCAAAAAAAGTTGGCATGTTCACCACTGTGTTACATGGCCTTTCCTTTTAACAACACTCAGTAAACATTTAGGAACTGAGAAAACCAATTTTTTAAGCTTTTCAGGTGGAATTTTTTCCCATTCTTGCTTGACCCATCTACCCATCCATTTTCTACCGCTTGTCTCTTTTGGGGAGCCTATCTCAGGTAGTACAGCTTAAGTTGTTCAACAGTTGTGGTATTTTAGGCTTCATAATGCGCCACACATTTTCAATGGGAGACAGGTCTGGACCAGTCTAGTACCCGCACTCTTTTACTACTGAGCCGCGCTGTTGTAACACGTGGCTTGGCATCGTCTTGCTGAAATAAGCAGGGGCGTCCATGAAAAAGACATTGCTTGGATGGCAACATACGTTGCTCCAAAACATGTATGTACATTTCAGCATTAATGGCGCCTTCACAGATGTGTAAGTTACCCATGTCTTGGGCACTAATACACCCCCATACCATCACACATGCTGGCTTTTACAATTTGCGTCTATAACAATCCGGATGGTTCTTTTCCTCTTTGTTCCAAAGGACACCACGTGCACAGTTTTCAAAAACAATTTGAAATGTGGACTCGTCAGACCACAGAACACTTTTCCACTTTGCGTCAGTCCATCTCAGATGAGCTCAGGCCCAGCGAAGCCGACGGCGTTTCTGGGTGTTGTTGATAAACGGCTTTCGCTTTGCATTGTGGAGTTTTAACTTGCACTTAGAGATGTAGCCACAAACCGTTGTTACTGACACTGGTTTTCGGAAGTGTTCCTGAGCCCATGCGGTGATATCCTTTACACACTGATGTCGCTTTTGATGCAGTACCGCCTGAGGGATCGAAGGTCACGGGCATTCAATGTTGGTTTTTGGCCTTGCCGCTTACGTGCAATGATTTCTCCAGATTCTCTGAACCCTTTGATGATATTACGGACCGTAGATGGTGAAATCCCTAAATTCCTTGCAATAGCTGGTTGAGAAATGGTCAGTTGGTCAGTGCATTGTCATTCACTTGAGTGCTGGCTACTTTGTGTTGGAATACTCGCTTTAGCAATTAAATTTCTGATCCTTTCGCAGGCGCATGAAGTGTTCAAATGCTTGGCAGTACAATGGGAGTTCGGCACCAATCATTTTTGGCACACAAGAACCAATCAGTAGCGCATTGTCCCCTGCTTTTGTTAACCTCCTCCGAATCAGCAGCAACCACCAAAAGGCACACGGTCAAAATAAGACAAATCAAAGTCATTATTGTTTTTCAGTATTTCACCTCCACAGTCCTAATAAAGCTCTGTAGTATGTGGGACAAAAGGATGAAAATGACAACTTCTTGTTTACTGCTTCAACCTTTTTTGCTTCACACTTTTTGATGACGTTTTCGCGACATCACAGGCAGAATTTAAACAGAAAGAACAGGATTTACTCAACTCTGATGAGAAAATAGCCTCGGAAATCTGGTACGAAATACAAACCCCGTTTCAATATGAGTTGGGAAATTGTGTTAAATGTAAATATAAACGGAATACAATGATTTGAAAATCCTTTTCAACCCATATTCAGTTGAATGCACTACAAAGACAACATATTTGATGTTCAAACTCATAATTTTTATTTTATTTTTTGCAAATAATAATTACTTAAAATTTCATGGCTGCAACACGTGCCAAAGTAGTTGGGAAAGGGCATGTTCACCACTGTGTTACATGGCCTTTCCTTTTAACAACACTCAGTAAAGGTTTGGGAACTGAGGAGACACATTTTTGAAGCTTCTCAGGTGGAATTCTTTCCCATTTTTGCTTGATGTACAGCTTAAGTTGTTCAACAGTCCGGGGGTCTCCGTTGTGGTATTTTAGGCTTCATAATGCGCCACACATTTTCAATGGGAGACAGGTCTGGACTACAGGCAGGCCAGTCTAGTACCCGCACTCTTTTACTATGAAGCCATGTTGATGTAACATGCTGAAATAAGCAGGGGCGTCCATGGTAACGTTGCTTGGATGGCAACATATGTTGCTCCAAAACCTGTATGTACCTTTCAGCATTAATGGTGCCTTCACAGATGTGTAAGTTACCCATGCCTTGGGCACTAATACACCCCCATACCATCACACATGCTGGCTTTTACACTTTGCGCCTATAACAATCCGGATGGTTCTTTTCCTCTTTGGTCCGGAGGACACGACGTCCACAGTTTCCAAAAACAATTTGAAATGTGGACTCGTCATACCACAGAACACTTTTCCACTTTGTATCAGTCCATCTTAGATGAGCTCAGGCCCAGCTAAGCCGACGGCGTTTCTGGGTGTTGTTGATAAATGGTTTTCGCCTTGCATAGGAGAGTTTTAACTTGCACTTACAGATGTAGCGACCAACTGTAGTTACTGACAGTGGGTTTCTGAAGTGTTCCTGAGCCCATGTGGTGATATCCTTTACACACTGATGTCGCTTGTTGATGCAGTACAGCCTGAGGGATGGAAGGTCACGGGCTTAGCTGCTTACGTGCAGTGATTTCTCCAGATTCTCTTTGATGATATTACCGAGCGTAGATGGTGAAATCCCTAAATTCTTTGCAATAGCTGGTTGAGAAAGGTTTTTCTTAAACTGTTCAACAATTTGCTTACGCATTTGTTGACAAAGTGGTGACCCTCGCCCCATCCTTGTTTGTGAATGACTGAGCATTTCATGGAATCTACTTTTATACCCAATCATGGCACCCACCTGTTCCCAATTTGCCTGTTCACCTGTGGGATGTTCCAAATAAGTGTTGGATGAGCATTCCTCAACTTTATCAGTATTTATTGCCACCTTTCCCACCTTCTTTGTCACTTGTTGCTGGCATCAAATTCTAAAGTTAATGATTATTTGCAACAAAAAAAAAAGTTTATCAGTTAGAACATCAAATATGTTGTCTTTGTAGCGCATTCAACTGAATATGGGTTGAAAATGATTTACAAATAATTGTATTCCGTTTATATTTACATCCAAAACAATTTCCCAACTCATATGGAAACGGGGTTTGTAAATCCAATGTAGGCCAATGTATATTTTTGCAAATTCCTATGTAGTTCCCATAAAGTCCATTTAATTCCCATTCATTTTTGCAGCTATACTGTTATGTTGGCGTTGTTGGTTTGGACCCCGGGATGCAGAGCAAGGAAGGTGAAGTACAGTTAAGAAGTACGTTTATTTGAAAAACACTGTGTGGGGGGGGGATAGGGGGGGGGGCGTGGCCTGCGGACCTGCAGCGAAGCGGTGTGTGCTAGGGCCTGCTTCGACATTAGCGACAGGTGCGTGGATGGCACACCTGGGCCGGTTTATCTAATCACCGGTCGCTCTGTTAAAGGGCAGCAGCCGGGAAGGAAGCAACAAGTGTCACTAATTAGACTAGTTGCTTCTTGTCCTGTGCTTTTATTTTGGTGGCTTTTCCGGTTTTGTCGGTGTTTTCCCGTGGCTGCTTCACTTTTGTCCGAGTTCATTTCCCCTCACCTGTTTTCGGCTTGCAATCAAGACTATCTAAGTTGATGCTACTTCTCCTTTTGTAGTCGGGACACTGTTTGTTTGTTGATGTTATCAATTCCCTATTGGCTCGAGACCATAGACCAGGGGTGTCAAACGTACGGCCCGCGGGCCGGACCAGGCCCGCAAACAGGTTTTATCCGGCCTGCGGGATGAGTTTGCTAAGTATAAAAATGAGTCGAAATTTTTGAATAAAAATAAACTGCTGTTCTAAATGTGTCCACTAGATGTCGCAATAGCAATTCTTTGTAGCTTTGTAGATTATACTACGTATGTAAAAAAATAAAAATAAACCAAATGATGTTAGTGCACCAGTTGAGGAAAATGATCAAACTACATATATAACATCCTGTAATTTGATTTTGATATTATTTTTTTATCATGATAAATTGAAAAATTAACACCAATGAGTTGACTGATGAACATTATCACATATTTTATTCACGACGTATAAATAACGACAAATAAAGATAGAATACTATTAACCGCAACATGTAAGTGTAAAAGATGACACCACGATAAGGATCAGGTTCACAGGTTTATTGCAACCTTTGATGTGTGTGTGGGAGGTATATGCTACTCTAAATGTTTGGTGCAAGACGATGTGTAGAATCAGAGGATGAATCTTTCGTCAGTCCGGAGGGGTGAGGCAAAGAGGTAGTCCGTGGGCAGGCAAGTGGTCCGGGGGCTGGAGAGAAGCAACGAGGTCCGTGTCCAAGCGGGGGTCGAGGATCGAGGGAGGCAGTCCGGAATCCAGAGGGAAGTCGAGATACACAACTGGAACACGGAGAACAGGAAGGACACTGTGGAGAACACAAAGGACATGAGCCGCGGGGAAACTAGGAAGACCAGCAAGTACGCGGGAGGGAAGCCAGAGACGGGATGCTTACGTTCCGGCGTAGGCTCCATGCCGTCTGTCTTTATGCTGCTTGCCGTGATTAGTACCAGGCGCGCAGATTGATGATTGCCTGCAGCTTCGCTGTTGCGTGGGCCTGAGGCTACTGAGGTGCTGGCAGAACTTGCTGCCGACGAAAGGCGGGTTCGAGCCAACAACATTATTGAGGAGGGAGATGTAGCCAGCGCTGCCTGCAGGAGCAAAAGTCTCCACCTCCGTCCATGGTGCTGAGGACAGAGCACCATCAGACGGGGGGGCGTGGCCGTGCTGACGGCGAGACACAGCTGGCAGGTGATTAGATTTCACAGGCGGTACGTGTTAATCTAATCATCAATCATCTGTTGTCTTTAACAGTAAGCGGCCGGGAGCAGGAGAGGAGAGAGGATACGGACGTGACTGAAAAGTCACGTTGTACTAGGAGAGAAAACTTTTGTTGACAACATTATCATTAAAAACCTTGCACGCTTGGCTCCGGTGCCGTGTCTGACAGTGGGACTTCCACAATTATTATTTGTACATTTTCAGAATGTGCTCGTTCTATTTTTAAACAAAGAAAACAATCTGAAGTTGTCTTCATTTTGAAGTTACCGTGCCGTGATTTTACCAGTCCGGCCCACTTGGGAGTAGATTTTTCTCCGTGTGGCCCCCCATCTAAAATGAGTTTGACACCCCTGCCATAGACGATCCTTCGTCGATGCTAAGCGCAAGTACACTCAAATGTGTGGATGCCATCTGCTCCACATTTCTCGTAAGTGTTCAGCATTTTGTTTTGTTTGGTCATAGCCTGTACCCGTGGCTCTCGTTTTTTTGTTCATTTATTAATGAATACCCCTTTTACTTCGCCCTGCCACTTAGTTCGTCCCGAAGGTGCAGCGAAACAAGGAATCCAACAGGAAGTAGAACCACAATAAGAGCACCAAGACAGGAAATAATAGCGAACAAGGTCAAAACTGCCATGTGGGATTATGACATGCACTCTGGAGTTACTTAAAGGCCTACTGAAATTAAATTTTCTTATTTAAACGGGGATAGCAGATCCATTCTATGTGTCATACTTGATCATTTCCCGATATTGCCATATTTTTGCTGAAAGGATTTAGTCGAGAACATCGACGATAAAGTTTGCAACTTTTGGTTGCTTATAAAAAAAAGCCTTGCCCGTACCGGAAGTAGCGTGACGTCACAGGTTGAAGGGCTCCTCACATTTCCCCATTGTTTACACCAGCAGCGAGAGCGATTCGGACCGAGAAAGCGACGATTACCCCATTAATTTGAGCGAGGATGAAAGATTTGTGGATGAGGAACGTGAAAGTGAAGGACTAGAGTGCAGTGCAGGACGTATCTTTTTTCGCTCTGACCGTAACTTAGGTAAAAGGGCTAATTGGATTCCACACTTTCTCCTTTTTCTATTGTGGATCACGGATTTGTATTTTAAACCACCTCGGATACTATATCCTCTTGAAAATGAGAGTCGAGAACGCGAAATGGACATTCACAGTGACTTTTATCTCCACGGCAATACATCGGCGAAGCACTTTAGCTACGGAGCTAACGTGATAGCATCGTGCTTAAATGCAGATAGAAACAAAAGAAATAAGCCTCTGACTGGAAGGATAGACAGAAGATCAACAATACTACCAAACTCTGGACCTGTAACTACACGGTTAATGCTGTACCACCTGGCGAAGCCTAGCAATGCTGTCGCTAACGACGCCATTGAAGCTAACTTAGCTACGGGACCTCGACAGAGCTATGCTAAAAACATTAGCTCTCCACCTACGCCAGCCCTCATCTGCTCATCAACACCCGTGCTCACCTGCGTTCCAGCGATCGACGGCGCGACGAAGGACTTCACCCGATCATCGATGCAGTCGGCGGCTAGCGTCAGATAGCGCGTCTGCTATCCGACTCAAAGTCCTCCTGGTTGTGTTGCTGCAGCCGGCCGCTAATACACCGATCCCACCTACAGCTTTCTTCTTTGCAGTCTCCATTGTTCATTAAACAAATTGCAAAAGATTCACCAACACAGATGTCCAGAATACTGTGGAATTTTGCGATGAAAACAGAGCTTTTTGTATTGGATACAATGGTGTCCCAATACTTCCGTTTCAACCATTGACGTCACGCGCATACGTCACCATACATTGACGTTTTCAACCGGAAGTTTAGCGGGAAATTTAAAATGGCACTTTATAAGTTAACCCGGCCGTATTGGCATGTGTTGCAATGTTAAGATTTCCTCATTGATATATAAACTATCAGACTGCGTGGTCGGTAGTAGTGGCTTTCAGTAGGCCTTTAAACCTTCTCAGAATAATATGTTTACCTTTAAAAAGTACCGTCTCTCTCCTTGTGTTATTATTTTTGGAAGACAGGAAGGATGCCGGAGCTCAACTGTTCCCGCGCAAGTCTTTTCAAAACGGATTTCTTCAGTGATGTCGGGTGTCCAGACGTGGCGGTGCTGTGCGGGATGAACATCTCCTGGTTACTGGAGAACGCCACCGAGCAGGAGGTGGAGGAGATGTGCCTGAGTGAGGAGGAGTATCTCGCCAGGCAACTCGGGCCACTGAGGTCCCCGGTTTTCCTCCCGGTCTGCGTCACCTACCTGGTCATCTTCCTGGTGGGCGTCCTGGGGAACGCCCTCACCTGCGCGGTCATCCTGCGCTACAAGGCCATGCAGACGCCCACCAACTACTACCTGCTGAGCCTGGCCGTGTCGGACCTGATGGTGCTGCTGCTGGGCATGCCGCTGGAGCTCTACGAGATGTGGCAGAACTACCCCTTCCTGCTCGGCGAGGGAGGCTGCAACTTCAAGGTCTTCCTGTTCGAGACCGTCTGCTTCGCCTCCGTCCTCAACGTGACGGCGCTCAGCGTGGAGCGCTACCTGGCGGTGGTGCACCCGCTGAAGGTCAGACACATGACCACGTCCTCGCACGTCAAGAGGGTCATCTTCGTGCTGTGGTTGCTCTCCATGCTGTGCTCCGTGCCGAACACCAGCCTGCACGGGATCGCGGTGCTGCCGCCGAGGTTTGGGCGGCACTTCCCCCGCTCTGCCGTCTGCCGTACGTATGGAACTTCTCTTAAACTTCTCAAAGTAAACCCAGTAATCTACTGCAGTGTTTTTCAACCTTTTTTGAGCCAAGGCACATTTTTTGCGTCGAAAAAATCCGGAGGCACGTTATCATTAAAAAACGAAACTCAGTTGACAGTAAAAAGTTGTTGTCGCAATTGTTGGGTATGACTTTAAAGCATAACCAAGCATGCATCAATGTAGCTCTTGTCTCAAAGTAGGTGTGCTGTCACGACTTATTTAGAGTTTTTTGCTGTTTCCCTGTTTGTAGTGTTTTAGTTCTTGTCTTGCGCTCCTATTTTGGTGGCTTTTTCTCTTTTTTCGGTATCTTCCTGTAGCAGTTTCATGTCTTCCTTTGAGCGATATTTCCCGCATCTACTTTGTTTTAGCAATCAAGAATATTTCAGTTGTTGTTATCATACATTGTGGAGGCCGTCTTTGCTCCGCAGTAAGTTTTTGCGGTCGTCCAGCATTCTGTTTTTGTTTACTTTGTAGCCAGTTCAGTTTTAGTTTCGTTCTGCAAAGCCTTCCCTAAGCTTCAATGCCTTTTCTTAGGGGCGCTCACCTTTTGTTTATTTTTGGTTTAAGCATTAGACACCTTTTTACCTGCACCCTGCCTCCCGCTGTTTCCGACATCTACAAAGCAATTAGCTACCGGCTGCCACCTACTGATATGGAAGAGTATAACACGGTTTGCAGAAAATATTTTCAACCCAAATAGGTGCAATTAGATAATCTCCCACGGCACACCAGACTGTATCTCACGGCACAACTAGTGGTTGAAAAACACTGATCTACTGTACCTTCTCTCTTTGTCACCTTTCAACCCTCAGATTTGATCAAGCCCAAGTGGATGTACAACCTGATCATCCTGATCTCCACGCTGGCCTTCTTCATCCTGCCCATGTTGATCATCAGCATACTCTACCTCCTTATCGGCTTGCAGCTGCACAGGGAAAGGACGATGACCGTGGTGGATGACCGGTGCAGCTTCGGACCGGAGACCCTTAGCAGATCCCACAGGCTGAAGCTGAACAAACGCAACTTTCAAGTCACCAAAATGCTGTGTAGGTATAAACACTGTAAAAAAAAAAATAACCGTAAAAAACTACGGCAAGCTATTGTTAAATAGCAACACCGTGACCTTCGATCCCTCAGGCGGTACTGCATCAAAAACCGACATCAGTGTGTAAAGGATATCACCACATGGGCTCAGGAACACTTCAGAAACCCACTGTCAGTAACTACAGCTGGTCGCTACATCTGTAAGTGCAAGTTAAAACTCTACTATGCAAAGTGAAAGCCATTTATCAACAACACCCAGAAACGTCGCCGGCTTCGCTGGGCTTGAGCTCATCCAAGGTGGACTGATGCAAAGTGTAAAAGTGTTCCGTGGTCTGAGGAGTCCATATTTCAAATTGTTTTTGGAAACTGTGGACGTCGTGTCCTCAGGACCAAAGAGAAAAAGAACTATCCGGATTGTTATAGGCGCAAAGTTCGAAAATTAAGTTTCTCAGTTCGAACATTAAATATCTTGTCTTTGCAGTCTATGCAATTGAATATAAGTTGAAAGGGATTTGCAAATCATTGTATTCTGTTTTCATTTACAAACTACACAACGTGCCAACTTCACTGGTTTTGGGTTTTGTAGAAAACACGTGACTTTACTGTGAAAATAATGGAAAAATTGTACAATGCATTTGCAAATACTGTAATGTCACACGCATGCATATATTTTAAAATTGACTGTATTATTCTGTCGGAATTAAATATTTTGCAGGTTGTACATATAAATTTACAGCATACCTTAAATGTTTTAGGGGTTTGTGTTGTCACTGGAAGGCCATGTTGTGAGTTGTCCAGTGAAAGGTTGTACAAATACTTTTTAGATAAAATCCTCATGTACTTCTCACATGTCTCTGAAACACAAGCGTTTTGCAGATACTAGTATTGGTGACAGGGCAGCATGGTGCCTCACAGTGAGAAGGTCCTGGGTTCGATTGCTGGGCTAGGGGTCTTTGCATGTTCTCCCTATGACTGGGTGGGTTCTCTTCGGGTCCTCCCCCCTCCAAAGACATGCACCTGGGGACAGGCTGATTGGCAACACTAAAACTGGTCCGAAATTGGTTTTACGGTGAATTCCTGGGAAATACCAGTATTTTCCCCTGAATTCTATAGGGTTTTTGGTAAACAGGTTAACAATATATCATTTTTTTTCATAATAATTTACAGTGAGCAAAAACAGTTATCAGCTGTAAAATTAAGGAATTCAACATCCCTCCATCCATCCATCCATCCATCCATCCATCTTCTACCGCGTGTCCCTCTCGAGGTATCCCAGCTGCACTCGGACGGAAGGCGAGGTACACCCTGAACAAGTCGCCTACACAGCTCTTCCATAGATACCATAGCCTGTGTTTCCTCATGCTATTTTAGCATTTCCTCAAGCCTATTGAGAAAAACATCAGTAGAAGAGGACACACAAATAAAACACCAGTGGATTATCATTCCCGGACTTCCCTGCTCTTCCATAGACACCATAGCCTGTGCTTCCTCATGCTATTTTAGCATTTCCTCAAGCCTATTGAGAAAAACATCAGTAGAAGAGGACACAAAAATAAAACACTAGTGGATTATCATTCCCGGACTTCCCTGCTCTTCCATAGACACCATAGCCTGTGCTTCCTCATGCTATTTTAGCATTTCGTCAAGCCTATTGAGGAAAACATCAGTAGAAGAGGACGCAAAATAAAACACCAGTGGATTATCATTTCCGGACTTCCCTGCCCTTCCATAGACACCATAGCCTGTGCTTCCTCATGCTATTTTAGCATTTCCTCAAGCTTATTGAGAAAAACATCAGTAGAAGAGGACGCAAAATAAAACACTAGTGGATTATCATTTCCGGACTTCCCTGCTCTTCCATAGACACCATAGCCTGTGCTTCCTCATGCTATTTTAGCATTTCGTCAAGCCTATTGAGGAAAACATCAGTAGAAGAGGACGCAAAATAAAACACCAGTGGATTATCATTTACGGACTTCCCTGCCCTTCCATAGACACCATAGCCTGTGTTTCCTCATGCTATTTTAGCATTTCGTCAAGCCTATTGAGAAAAACATCAGTAGAAGAGGACGCAAAATAAAACACCAGTGGATTATCATTTCCGGACTTCCCTGCTCTTCCATAGACACCATAGCCTGTGCTTCCTCATGCTATTTTAGCATTTTGTCAAGCCTATTGAGAAAAACATCAGTAGAAGAGGACGCAAAATAAAACACCAGTGGATTATCATTTCCGGACTTCCCTGCTCTTCCATAGACACCATAGCCTGTGTTTCCTCATGCTATTTTAGCATTTTGTCAAGCCTATTGAGAAAAACATCAGTAGAAGAGGACCCAAAATAAAACAGTAGTGGATTATCATTTCCGGACTTCCCTGCTCTTCCATAGACACCATAGCTTGTGTTTCCTCATGCTATTTTAGCATTTCGTCAAACCTATTGAGGAAAACATCAGTAGAAGAGGACGCAAATGAAAACACTAGTGGATTGTAATTTCCGGACTTTCTTGCTCTTCCATAGACACCAAAGCCTGTGTTTCCTTATGCTATTTTAGCATTTCGTCAAGCCTATTGAGAAAAACATCAGTAGAAGAGGACGCAAAATAAAACACCAGTGGATTATCATTTCCGGACTTCCCTGCTCTTCCATAGACACCATAGCTTGTGTTTCCTCATGCTATTTTAGCATTTTGTCAAGCCTATTGAGAAAAACATCAGTAGAAGAGGACGCAAAATAAAAAACCAGTGGGTTATCATTTCCGGACTTCCCTGCTCTTCCATAGACACCATAGCCTGTGTTTCCTCGTGCTATTTTAGCATTTCCTCAAGCCTATTGAGAAAAACATCAGTAGAAGAGCACACAAAAATAAAACACTAGTGGATTATCGTTCCCGGACTTCCCTGCTCTTCCATAGACACCATAGCCTGTGTTTCCTCATGCTATTTTAGCATTTCGTCAAGCCTATTGAGGAAAACATCAGTAGAAGAGGACGCAAAATTAAACACTAGTGGATATAATTTCCGGACTTCCCTGTTCTTCCACAGAAACCATAGCTTATATTTCCTCATGCTATTTTAGCATTTCTTCAAGCCTATTCAGGAAAACATCAGTAGAAAAGGACGCAAAATAAAACACCAGTGAATTATCGTTTCCGGACTTCCCTGCTCTTCCATAGATATCATAGCTTGTGTTTCCTCATGCTATTTTAGCATTTCCTCAAGCCTATTGAGAAAAAAATCAGTAGAAGAGGACGCAAAATAAAACACTAGTGGATATAATTTCCGGACTTCCCTGTTCTTCCACAGAAACCATAGCTTATATTTCCTCATGCTATTTTAGCATTTCTTCAAGCCTATTCAGGAAAACATCAGTAGAAAAGGACGCAAAATAAAACACCAGTGAATTATCGTTTCCGGACTTCCCTGCTCTTCCATAGATATCATAGCTTGTGTTTCCTCATGCTATTTTAGCATTTCCTCAAGCCTATTGAGAAAAAAATCAGTAGAAGAGGACGCAAAATAAAACACTAGTGGATATAATTTCCGGACTTCCCTGTTCTTCCACAGAAACCATAGCTTATATTTCCTCATGCTATTTTAGCATTTCTTCAAGCCTATTCAGGAAAACATCAGTAGAAAAGGACGCAAAATAAAACACCAGTGAATTATCGTTTCCGGACTTCCCTGCTCTTCCATAGATATCATAGCTTGTGTTTCCTCATGCTATTTTAGCATTTCCTCAAGCCTATTGAGAAAAAAATCAGTAGAAGAGGACGCAAAATAAAACACTAGTGGATATAATTTCCGGACTTCCCTGTTCTTCCACAGAAACCATAGCTTATATTTCCTCATGCTATTTTAGCATTTCTTCAAGCCTATTCAGGAAAACATCAGTAGAAGAGGACGCAAAATAAAACACCAGTGGATTATCGTTTCCAGACTTCCCTGCTCTTCCATAGACACCATAGTTTGTGTTTCCTCATGCTATTTTAGCATTTCCTCAAGCCTATTGAGAAAAACATCAGTAGAAGAGGACGCAAAATAAAACACCAGTGGATTATCGTTTCCGGATTTCCCGGCTCTTCCATAGACACCATAGCTTGTGTTTCCTCATGCTATTTTAGCATTTCCTCAAGCCTATTGAGAAAAACATCAATAGAAGAGGACGCAAAATAATACACTAGTGGATTATGTTCTATTTTCCCCCTTTTTCCACAGGTTTTCACTCAGATTTTCTCCTATCAGCGGTGCTTCTGTTTTTTTCCATCTTAACGCCGACCAAAACCCTTTCTTCTTTAAAGTCACAATCATTGCTGCAGATTCCTCTCGCTTGGTCCGTCCCATTTTACGAAAGTCAATTTGACAGGAGAGGTCCGTGCTTGTCCTCAAATTGCCATCATTGGGAAACGTATGCCGGCTGACCTCTTCTTACGTTGTCATGTTTCATCATTCCTTCAAATTCTGCACAGAAAAGCCACTTAGTCTTTGGTGTCGTCAGCCTTCTGAGGGAACAAAAGCCAAATAAAGCAAATAAAACAATGATTTTAAGTCCACGGTCATAATTAATGTAGCTTGTCTACATTTTTGATATACCAACATTTTGACCAAAGAACCACCATTACATGTTATGTAGACCACAAGGAAGTGTTTTACATTTAGAAAAAAATAATAATATGACTCCTTTAATGCGCCTTATAATCCAGTGTGCCTAATATATATAAAAATTAAAAAAATACACCATTCATCGGCAGTGTGCCTTATAATCAGCTGCGCCCTATGGTACGGAAAATACGGTACATTACTTTCAACCGATACAACCTGCCCTCTTCCTGGTCCAACCATGTAAGAAAAATATAACATGTTATAAAACCAACGTTTGGAAAAGCATCTGATTTGACTCACCGAATTAAAAGCGATAAAGCAACCATGTTTAAATCTTTTCATTCTGAAAAATCTCTCTCTCGTTTTCACTATTTAGAAGGCACCGAAAAGAGAAAGACATGTTGGATTGTGGATCCATCCATCCATCCATCCATCCATCTTCTTCTGCTTATCCGAGGTCGGGTCGCGGGGGCAGCAGCCTAAGCAGGGAAGCCCAGACTTTCCTCTCCCCAGCCACTTCGTCCAGCTCTTCCCGGGAGATCCCGAGGCGTTAATGGCTGGCCTGGGAACGCCTCGGGATCCCAACGTGTCCTGGGTCTTCTCAAAGGCCTCCTACTAGTCGGACGTGCCCTAAACACCTCCCTAGGGAGGCGTTCGGGTGGCATCCTAACCAGATGCCTGAACCACCTCATCTGGCTCCTCTCGATGTGGAGGAGCAGCGGCTTTACTTTGAATTCCCCCCGGATGACAGAGCTTCTCACCCTATCTCTAAGGGAGAGCCCCGCCACCCGGCAGAGGAAACTCATTTCGGCCGCTTGTACCCGTGATCTTGTCCTTTCGGTCATAACCCAAAGCTCATGACCGTAGGTGAAGATGGGAACGTAGATCGACCGGTAAATTGAGAGCTTTGCCTTCCGGCTCAGCTCCTTCTTCACCACAACGGATCGATACAGCGTCCGCATTACTGAAGACACCGCACCGATCCACCTGTCGATCTCACGATCCACTCTTCCCTCACTCGTGAACAAGACTCCGAGGTACTTGAACTCCTCCACTTGGGGCAGGGTCTCCTCCGCAACCCGGAGATGGCACTCCACCCTTTTCCGGGCGGGAACCATGGACTTGGAGGTGCTGATTCTCATCCCAGTCGCTTCACACTCGGCTGCGAACCGATCCAGTGAGAGCTGAAGATCCTGGCCAGATGAAGCCATCAGGACCACATCATCTGCAAAAAGCAGAGACCTAATCCTGCAGCCACCAAACCAGATCCCCTCAACGCCTTGACTGCGCCTAGAAATTCTGTCCATAAAAGTTATGAACAGAATCGGTGACAAAGGGCAGCCTTGGCGGAGTCCAACCCTCACTGGAAACGTGTCCGACTTACTGCCGGCAATGCAGACCAAGCTCTGACACTGATCGTACAGGGAGCGGACCGCCACAATCAGACAGTCCGATACCTCATACCCTCTGAGCACTCCCCACAGGACTTCCCGAGGGACACGGTTGAATGCCTTCTCCAAGTCCACAAAGCACATGTAGACTGGTTGGGCAAACTCCCATGCACCCTCAAGGACCCTGCCGAGAGTATAGAGCTGGTGCACAGTTCCACGACCAGGACGAAAACCACGTTGTTCCTCCTGAATCCGAGGTTCGAATATCCGGCGTAGCCTCCTCTCCAGTACACCTGAATACTGCAGATAGGGACTGCAGATGGAAATTAGCTATTTAGCTGTAATCTGGTACAGAACATATCTGTCTTTGAGCTTAACGTTTCTGTGCATTGTCCCTTCAAATAAAGACTAAACTACTACCTTACCGGGAAGGCTGAGGAGTGCGATCCCACGATAGTTGGAACATACCCTCCGGTTCCCCTTCTTAAAGAGAGGAACCCCCACCCTGGTCTGCCAATCCAGAGGTACCGCCCCCGATGTCCACGCGATGCTGCAGAGTCTTGTCAACCAAGATTATGGGACAATGGGATTGTGGATATTTGGAAAAATATATAATTCTATTTAATCCCCATTGCGGAGAAACAAGTACAAAAGACAAACTATATTCTTCTTCTCCTAGTTCCATTCAGCAGTCGTGCAGCAGCATTCTAGGACCAGCCCTTGTTGCTCCATCCACTTAGTACAATATATGTTTTATTCATGCAGGCGTGTTGGTGATCGTGTTCGGCCTCTGCTGGGCTCCCTTCCATGTGGACCGCCTCATGTGGAGCTACATGGACTCGTCCGTGGAGCGGCACATCGAGATCTTCGAGCACGTCCACGTCGTCTCGGGGGTCTTCTTCTACCTGAGCTCCGCCATCAACCCCATCCTCTACAACCTCATGTCCACGCGCTTCAGGGAGATGTTCGGCCACATCACCTGTTTCGCAAACGTCTGGCCGACGCGCCCGAGCATAGAGCTGACCCAGCGTAGCTTGAGTCGGAAAACCCACAGCAGCTCTAAATGGACTCTGAAGCAAATCACCTTGAACAGGGAAGGCTAAACATGAATAAATGTTTTATTCATGCACTCGTACGAAGCATTTAAGGGTTTGATGGCTGCAAATGCCACGACCTCAACAAGGGCAGGATAGGATAAGCTACAGTAGTATGCAAATGGCCAAATGTATGAAGTGTTACACCAGGGGTGTCCAAACTACAGCCCGCGTGTTCGGTTTGGCCCGTGAGACGCCTCAAGTTTGTTAAGGAATCTGGTCCATCTGGTTAATGATCATGAAATGCACTTTGAAGTGCACACATTACAGCATTTTTTAATGCTGTAATTAAAATTATTTCGGTACTTTTCGGTACTTTTCTAAATAAAGGGGACCACAAAAAATTGCATTATTGGCTTTATTTTAACAAAAAATCTTAGGGTACATTAAACATGTTTATTATTGCAAATTTGTCCTTAAATAACATAGTTAACATACTAGACAACTTTTAGTAATAAGTAAGCAAACAAAGGCTCCTAATTAGTCTGCTGACGTATGCAGTAACATATCATTCTATTATTTTGTCAAAATTATTAAGGACAAGAGGTAGAAAATTAATTATTAATCTACTTGTTCATTTACTGTTAATATCTGCTTACTTTCTG